>NC_061805.1:16806889-17069389 GCF_021462225.1 Girardinichthys multiradiatus
CATGCGCCGTGCCCATTATTAGCTGATTTAAACAAAAAATACATCCAACTCTCCTGCCATGACAGCCATTTCAAGCATTTGAATGATGAGATGAGTCAGTGTTCTTCATCAGTGCTGACAGAGTATGTGCATGGCTTTGCATGAGATTAGGTAACAGTATTATTCTTTCATTGATTTTATTAATTTTTTATTTTTTTGGTAAGTGCCTTCTGTTGTGAAGTGGTGCTAAAAAAATAAACGGGACTGAACTGAAAATTAGAAACCTTACCAAATAGGGCATTTTCGAAGCTGATCCAATCCACACATATTTAAAGATATATCACAAATACAAACAAGAAATTACTTAAATATAATCTGTCTTCTTTATTTTTTTATTTTATATTATTCAATATATTTATTATAGATAAATTATTTTCATTACAATATGACATGATAATTTCTGAGGAAATTGTTGGATATTTACACTCTGTTTAACATCAAATCCTGTTGATTTCCTCATCCTAAGGCAAACAATTATTTCATAACTCTTAACCACGTGATAGAAACCCTAAAAATAAGGAGAAAGGGACAACCTGATAGGACTTACCATAAGGTTCACATAAGAGAATGTAACTTTGTTTTTTTTTTTAAGTTACAACAAAGCAGCCATCCATAAAAAGAGCTCGTGAGTAGAGAACACTGATGACCGCACACAAGTAAAATGTTAGCCATGTACATCTCTAACAAGACATGAAGTTAACATTTTAACACAGTATTATAGAACAATTAAAAATATTAACAGAACTACATCAACGCAACATACATGTTTTATACCAAGAACAAAACGTTTCCTTCTGGATAGACCTAATGTTGCTATGAAAACACATTTATAGATTTATTCAAACCCTTATTTAGTATAAAGTTGTTATTGCCAAAACAATGACTGTAACTATAATGCAAAAGAGCAAAAATGCAAAAAATGAAATAAAATTACTGAACACAGGCAACACAACTAAGATAGTTTTGGAAAAATCCGTACAGATTGGGATAAATTGTTTGCTAATTACAAGTTTGTAAAATGCTTAATTGGTTCTCTGAGAATGTTTCGCTTTCAGAACTTGCTTAATAGAATTTGCCTTCAGTCAGTCTTACTGTGTTGGATAGCTTTACTACTCAAATGGTTTATAGCTGAAATGTGTGACAATTTACACATTTCAGTGCAATTCTCAAAAATATTGTATTTACGTATTTTTCCTCATCTGTGTAAATCTATTACAGCAATACAATCAAACTTCTGTGATAAACTGCGGTCCTGTAACACAGTTATCTAGAGTTATTATGGCACTTATTCGTTTTTACATTATTAGAGCCGCGTGCTTTAAGTCCCCTTGGGTTTCCTAGCAGGACAAGTAAAAGACAGTAAGAATGGAGTGAAAGTGTTAAACATGTTTTAATTCAGACACATATGTTATTACATCAATGTTCCCTTATCACAGAAAACACTGATCATATTTACACATTTAAGTCAGTGATGGGCATCCAGGGCAAAAATAATAGTTATCATCTTGCCCAGTTGGTAACTTAACAACAGGCATATCTTGATTAAGGTTTTTTGTTCTTGATACCAAGTGCCATGTACATTATTAAAAACTTAATAACCTTAAAGTGCAGGAAAATAACAGAGTCAAAGATATTTTGTGCCAATAAGAGTTTCTGCAGAACAGCCCTAATTTGCTGCTCTATAATGCTATTTTTTTGTGCTGACAATGCATTACCTACATATAACTTAATCATTTGTTTCTAAGCATACTGCCGACTTGACACTTAGAGCTTCAGTCTCCAGTAAACTCACATCTGGCTTCTGCTGCCAATGTTGTTGTGCAGATCAGTTATCTGAAATGTTAGGCCAGCGCTAGCATGTTTACACTTCTGTTTTTATATGACTTGTTGATAATTTAACCTGTTCTAGTTAATTGTGTGCTGACAGAAGTTACAAAAAAGGTTGCTCTCTGAATCAGAATCAAAATTACTTCATTAACTCCCATGGGGGAATTTTTGACATTACAAAACAAACTTCTCACAGAAAGTAGAAGTGAGACGGAGAGAATAAAGAAAAATATTTATTTATTACGATAGTCATGTTGGTGTTGGTAATTACTGTCAAAGGTTGAAGATGTGTGCTTTGTATGCTAAGCTTAAAGCTTCATAAAATTTAATGGCGAGCATTTCAGCTGCTCTAGGCACAGTTTAGCTACAGGAACAGTGCAAAGGGTGTTACATGAGACAGACAGGGTGCCACACCAGCCAATAGGGTCTACCTTCACTGGGAATGTTAATGTAAAGCGTAAAACATATATTATGAAGGAAAAACCAGGTTTCAAAATGATGTGTACAGACTCAAGTACAGTTTTGCAAAATGTCTCAGAAAGAACATCTGTACTTTAAAATAAGTTATTTTGCTGTTTCTCAACCATTTTAACACAAACAGAATCAAAAACCGATAGCTATCTTTTAACTATTTCCCATTACTATTTTTGATTTGCTGTAGCATTTATAACACAAATATGCTTTTACTATCATATTTTGTTCTTTTTTTGCTTGATTTATGATGAAATTCTAAAGATCCCACACTTGTTGAGGCACAACCCCAAGTGAGGTAATAATCTTAATGTCCAACAGCAAAATGGAACAATACCCTATAAAATAAAGGCAATTAGCAAAGCTACATTAAGAGAGGATGTATAATTAATTATTAAATGCATAAGCTGCACAAGAATACAAGCTAAGAAAAGACTCTGGAGAAGCGATGTTTCCATTAAATTAAATGATGATTCCATTACATCATCATATTTATTTGTCTTGCCAAAATACAAATGTTTATTTATAATTAGTACCGTGAATATGACTGAAATGTAAAAATGCCTCACATTCCTATATGAGCTTACCATAAAACAACATAGATCACATGAAAAAGTCAGTGTGTGTGTAAATGTTTCTTGAGCCTGTTCCAAGCTTCTATTTGCTCCAAATGCAACAATGACTTGTATAAGAAATTCACCCTTCACAGCTCACGCCTCTGAATCATACACCTGTTTGGTTTCAGTGTGCCAGCCTTTCTCGCTCGCTCTCTGCTCAGCCATGTGAACACAGCGCAGGTTGTCCACAGTACTGCCCTCAGGCCCTGCAATGTGTTCATAGCCCAGGCTTGGCTGGCTGGCTGGGTAACATGCACGCATGGAAAGAAGGTGGGGGAATTAAATAAATAATAGTGTGGCCTTTCTCTGGGTGAGTAAGCAAGGACAGAGGTAGAATTTTGAGGAGGCAGACACAGTGCCCTTTTATTTTCTGTAGCTTAGAGTCCTTGCTCTTTCTTGTTAAAGGGATAGTTCCGGATTTTGGAAGTGGGTCCTTACCTGCAATAGATACATTTATTGGTCATGGACGCTGAAGCTAATACCTGCCATTCATTTTAATGGCCTAGGAAAAGAAAGCTATGCTATTTCTGCACTACATATCTCTGTAGCAAACAACATCAAAATCCTGCTGCCACTGCTACAGCATTTATACAACTGCTACTCAAATATCACAACAATTACGCAAAAATAAAATTACCTAATCTCATACAGCACCCCAGAGATGCTCTGTCTGTGCTGATAAAGCTTCACTCCTCTTGAGATGATTAAAACTGAAAGTGAAACTGACAGCTTGACCTAAATTTTAAGTTCTTCAGCTGATTATTTAGGGTGTATTCACACCAAGTCCTTTGGTCCGCTTGTTGCAAAAGCGGACTTTTTTTTTTTTGGTTTGGTGTGGTTTGCTTTCACATTGTACTTTTTGCAAGTGAACTATTACTTGTAAACAAAGCCACGCGGGTGACGATCATTGCTCCCATTGGACAGAAATGATGGGGGCGGGACAGAGCACAGACCCCGAAATTTAGGAAAACAGCTGTAGATGTGCTGTGTGCAGCACCTCCATTCTGCATATTTGTGCCGTTATTACATCTGCAATATTATTGTGAGGGTGAAGAGCAGCTCATTCAACACAGATTTTGCGGCGTTCTATTTATAAGTTTTTTTAATCTACTTACAATTTTGGAACAGCGTTGGAGAATGTGGGCTGAACGCCGAAGAAGACCGTGTGCTCTGCATACACTGTGAATTCCACGCCCCTATCCTTATGCATACACAACATCTGAATGATAACAAATTAAAATCAACAAAAAACTTCAAAGAAATGACAAGACTACACATTTCCAAAACTCCCTTTTCTGATTGGTAAATCCATGTAACACATTTTTTTTTTATTACACCATCAATACAATTATGATAGGGAGTGGTGTGATAGCAGCTTGGTGGTTAGTCCGAAATGTGACTAAGACCAAAGCAAACCTCTTCTGTCTTAAACAACTCCTTCAAAAATTATTTATTAAAGACAATAATGAATCCATCAGATATAAGTAGTGATCAACTTTCCCTTCGTTGACTGATCAGCAGGTCAGATGCTGAAAAATCTGTATTTTGTTTACTATTAAAAAGGTCCATGAAAATAAAAAATTCCTACAGTCCTACAGCCAATCTGGGGTTAATTAAAATCAGATCAGTTAAGGACATATGCTTTGATGCATGAGGATAATCTTGTTTTTCCCTCATGATCTGTTGGATTTAAAACTATTACCTCTATCACAAAACCTACACTATGTTTCCTTTTTATATATTATAGTGATGAGAAAAAAAATCAGAAACCGCAGGTTAGACCTCAGAGATAAAAGGAAATCCCAGGAAATGGAGACGGGAGGTGGTGAGCGAGCATTGATCTTTGTGAGTGAAACCTGTACAGAAAAAGGAATATGTGTAGTCTTTTTCAGTAAGAGTAACTGCAAGTGTTGTTCGCATAACATTCATTTTAGAGTGGAGTTGTTTTAAGACTGTCAAACTTTCCCTAGGCCTTGACCCTCTTAAACTAGATGTTAGCTTTAGCCTCTGGGACCAGCTAATCTGGATTTATACAGAATGAAGATGCCATACAGTAGGTATTAACTAGTCATAATAACATTTCTACATAATTTTATTTTAAAAATCTAGAACTGTAACGCAAAGGCTTAAAATAATATTTTTATCTAAAAAAAACAAATGAGATCCATCTCTGCTCTGCTTGTACATAGCTGCATTTCAACAATGAAAACCTATGCAAGTCATTCATTGTGAACATAGCATGTTACTGTCTGGAGAGTGTTATGTGTAGAAGGCTAGTTTCTGTTCTCTGTCTGGTGTCTGATCTTGGGCTAACTAGTGCATTCATCAAAGGCCGAGTCAGACACACAGAGACAATAGCTAATGAGTAGGAGCTCCCAGTTGGGCTGATTGGGGCTTTGGTGCTTCAGACAATGCAACAACATCTGTGCTGCTGAGTGCTGGCGTGTGCTGACAGAGGCATCCCTAGAGAGGAGGCAGAGGGGGGAGTTGTAGATTGCTGGGTGGTGTCTTCACATGTCCTGGACATACACCCCTCTCTGCTGCATCCAACCCCCCCCGCATCACCCCTCTGTACAGGGTCTTGACATAATGAAGGGATGGATGCAGTAAAACCATGACGTATTTTTCATCCAGACACACCTCTTGCACAGAAGCCAAAGCTCCTGCTAAAAAAGCATTTGAGATGTCAAGAGTTTTAAGTTACCCCTGAAAAAAGGAAAGAGATGTTTTTTTTCTAGTGCGAGGTGTGTGTGTGTGTGTGTGTGTGTGTGTGTGTGTGTGTGTGTGTGTGTGTGTGTGTGTGTGTGTCGGGGGGGGGCACAGGTGTGGACTTCCTTGTGGAACGTTCTTCTCAAGGGGAGGGTTAGAGATGACTGGGGCTGGATGGATACCTCCCCCGTAGGGATAGAGGTGAACATAATTCAGGGTAGATTCTGGTCTCTCTATTGCACGGAATTAGGTATGCTGAGCGGCAACAGGCCAAGCATGAACAATAAGACTCCTGTTCTGGATCAAGCCCCGCACTGCAACATTTCTGGGAGTATCTTATTGTTAAACAAGCAGGCTGATTTACAGACGGCAGTTCGCACATGCACTCCCACCAAAGCAGTGACCCATCAGGAGGACTAGGTGTACCTGGTAATTAAAATGCAATTTTTGCTGCTGTGCCCCCTGGAGTGGCTGCGGCAGCAGACTCGCCCAGGAGCCTGGGGGCGAGAGGTGCCACCTGCACTGCCTCGCCACCTGCGCCACCACTGCCTACCTTCATTAAGCCTGGTATTTATACTAGTGTCTGCCCCCCAACCCTCCACCCGCCACCTCCAGCAGCCATGGTCTTCATGGGCCCTGGTAAGGCAGCGCTTTATTAGAATTAATGTGGCACTTCAGAGGAGAGTGTCAGTGTGGCGAGTACCGGGGTGCCAAGAGAAAGAGTCCCCAGCACTCCTCTGTCACAATGAATAAAGGTGCCGTGGCTAGCCCAGAGCTGGGATTTTCGTGGACAGCACATGACAGAAGTGTTTTCCAGAACCAAGGGATGGTAAAAGTATTTCTTATTCAATCTGTTTTCATGTTTACAGGATGAGCTATTATTTCATGCATGCAGAACATGGTGAGAACATAACAGCAGTAGACAGAAAAACATGTCAGACGTTTAACAGAAAAGTGGACCTTCAACGTGGCTCGCCCAGAAGATCATGTGGTGCTGACGGAAAATGAGTGCAAGGTTTACTGGGGGCCCTGCATGTGATGTGTTTTGAATGATGTAATTGTCAGCTTTATTAGAACAGGACACGTCACATGGCCGACACCCAGCTTTCTCAGTTTCACAGCTGCTTTGGAGGGCAGCAAGGATTAAACTTCCTCAAACTGATATAAGTATAACATTATGAAGACCTAACACCTTTATATGGCAAGTAAAAATAATCTGAAATCAACATGACCTAATAGTTTCTCACTTTAGTAATAGATCTCAGTCTTTTGCTGTATTGTAATACGACAATTTTTCACTTGACACGTGACACGCCAGGAAATAAAGCAAAACCGTGACATTTAGACATGTTTACTGTAGCACCTAATATCTTCCTGTTGTGCTGCCACATAAAAAGGAGGGGAGTTTGTACGTCTGTGTTCCGACTGTTCCCAAAACAGTTCGGCCATTTCTGCCAGGATAAATGGGAAAGGAGGGGTGGCAACACTGATGCTACTTGTAGTCAGGCAGCAGGGGAGGGCATTAAAACCTAGTTTGCATCACTCATCGCCTCCAATTAAACACAAATAACCAGATACAAGTTCCTGTCTCCGAATATGTATTATGAGGTCCTGGGCAGCGGGGGAATTCTCCAGAATATACTGTACATCTCCCCGCAGTTTGGCTATCTGCTGCGTGCCTCAGTTCATTAGTGTTAAAAATGGTAAGCGTTTTACAGCCACATGTACTTTTTAAGTCTTATTAGCTTCAGAGAATGTTGTTTAAGGGGCATGTGAGGTTTCCAATTAATGTTGTTGAAGACTAAAACAGAAGTTTATCAATTTTTTCCCTCTAGAGTTAGATGCAACTTTTTATGAGACTGCTGCAGTTAATGCTCACACAGCTATCTGGTGATCCTCAGGACAATATCTTAAAAACTTAAGAAATTAACATTTGATGCATGAATTTAATATTTTATAAGGTACCCACATCTTGGTAGAACATAGTACAGCATTGTGGTCACTGAAGCTAATAAATACAAATATAAAAGAATTGAACATTTTCTGTAAAATTAAACTCACTTCAGATATAGTATGTCACCAACAGAACAACACATCGTATCCATTTTTTCTATTTTCTATATCTATTTTCTATATCTATTTGTGATATTTTGTTTTTTAATGATTATTAAAGCACGTTTGACTCCGCAAAACAAGCTACCTCTCAAGCACATGCCCCTAATGACATCACATAAGGCAACAAATCACAGTTCTCTTGAGTTCTATTGGCATTTTTCTTGTTTTTTTTTTTTTGGACTGGGGTTGGGGTGGGGGGGGGGGTACCTTTTACTTGCTTCAGCTGCAAATTCATATAATCTGGTTGATGCATTCTCTTAACCCCTGAATTGTTTACAGTTTTATATTTAAAAAAAAGTAATTAGTATGCAAATGAGCTACATTAGTCATAACTGGGCATACCTCAGACCACTAGATGGCAGAAAAGCACTTCCAATATGATCCTTTGTATGTGTTGAATATGCATCAACAGGAATTGGTGTTATGCATGCACCGCATTGGCTGGATTTTAGGCAAATCCAACAATACTCTACAAGAAATTATTATTACATTCCAGTGGTGTTGCCTGCAGTACTACCTTGTCACCTACTACTTTAGCTAATGATTATAACCAAGCAAAGAGACTTAAGGCCTGTAAATACTACACAAGAACAAGGAAATTTGCTTGTTTACTTGAGGTGGCATTAACAAGAACAAATGTCATTGTGACAAAGACATTGTGCACAAGTGCAGGGGTCCATGGATGTACTCATAGAGCCTTCCCAATACAAGCTACACCATGCACTTTTTGGTATTAAACATGGCCAATCACACCATAAAACAGTAATGATGATGAGTATCATCCAGACGATTTGTCAAGAATTGCAAGAATACCCAAACCAGGGTTATGAAAAAAGACTGACATCATTTTTTTTCATAGTCCTGGGAGATAAAATCATTTTCTCTGTTCTTGCAGAGTATGTACATAGCTTTATCAATAGCCTAATTATCCCAGGTAATCATACCATGCATGCACCTGCAGTACCATTGCCATCCCTCCAGTCAATATCAGAAGAAAAGAAGTAAGAAAAAACTCCCATAGCTTGGCAGTCAGAAAGAGAGAAGTTGTTTGGGAAAGCTATATTAGAATAGATTCAGACTGCATGCAGTGCCACTGTGTTGGTAAATCATGTAACTTTGTGATTCAAGCCAAATATGGCTTTTACTCATTTTATGAGTGGAAAATGTGAAAAATTAAAACCGTAATCTGAACCAATTTGTGAAAAATAAACTTCTGAATATGTTTGTTTGTGTAACTTCCGCCAAGGCGTTCTTCTTTTTACTGCCATTTCTTGCACTTACATGCCTAGAATCATGCCATAAGAGTAGAATACACGAACAAAATATTTAATCATCATATAATGAAGCATTCTCATGGAGAATACATAATACAACAAATTACACAAAATCACACAAACTGCTGGCACATTTAAGTACTTTGAATTACACACAAGTACTCAACCAGTCTTTTATCAATAAACAGAATATTATCATATAAACTACCCTAAAAACGTTATTAGCCAAATTGATTTAAAAATGTTAGGAAAACACACATCTGGCATCACATTCTCATCTCTCTTAAAAATATCAATACATGGTTTGCTTAGACCATCTGTAACCATATTGACTGGATTACAACAACCTAAAAAACATTGGTTCTGTCATGTACACCAAAGGCAATTATTTTAAATCAACATTTCAAAATAATACACACATAATATATTAATAATAATTTGTTCTTTTTAACAGAAAATTATGAAATTACCTGGAATAGCCTAACTACTGCTGATAGCAGCAATGGTTTGGTTCACCTTCTCTATCCACAGAATTATCTATTGTGGTTTGGGTGTCATTTGAGTCAAACTGTGACTCAAGACTGTAAATTTTAATCTCTAACAACTTAAGCGCAAATAGAATACTTCAGAATCTACCTAAAGATCTCTCAAAAGTTACATGTTTACCAATGCCAGCTGATCAACTCAATTCTTGTGCCTCTTGTGATGTCATCCAACCAAACAGACAACAAGCAGAATTACCATGTACCATTACCAGGTACCATTTTTTAGCAGGACATTTAAAAACATTGTATTTTGTTAAACCCTGCAGTGGAAATCTGTACCTAATTACCCAGCTTTTCTTGAAAGTGTACCTTTCTTTGTAAAATAAAAGACACTCCTGGATGGCATCTCTAAAATCCCCATTCTGGGTTAAAGGTTGAAAAATGTATGTGACAACTTCTCAAATGTATCTGGGTTTACTTTAAAGAGACATATGTCTGTGTAATTGTAAGTGTTTTGCGCCCAGTCAGTTCTTCTGAGTTCACCCTGAACAGCGGAAGAGGCAACAACAAAGCCCCTTTTTTGCATCTTCCAGCAGCAGGGAGGTGCCTTGAAGCCAGGCTGTGCTGCACTGCCAGTCCCTTTACAGTGCTGTCACTATTCATTCACGGCCTGCCCTTCCTCCTCGCGCCACAACCTCAACAGGGGCATCGCTCATGATAGAAAACAATGAGCATGATTTGTGAACTCTCGCTGTCTTTGTAATTTCATCAGTGTAATGGGATTATATTTCAAATCACCACTCCTTTGTTCATTACACATTTAAACTCCACTGACAGACAAAAACTTAAATAAAATGTGCATGTCAACCCTGGTTGACTTTGCCTGCGCCCGCACTTGATTAGACAAACAGTGCACCGGGGCTGTGGAAGGGGGAAATAATGTGCTCATTTATTCATTTTTCAGACAAGTCACAATAGATTTTTAACGACCAGCGTCTGACCTCCCTTAGGTACTTCTTGCTTAGGGGGGTTAATAAAGCCTAACGCTGTGGTGCTCAGGAGCCATGGCGAGGAGCGCACTGAGAAGATGTCTGTGATGAAATAAAGACAGGACCAAATCAAGAGTCTCCAAACGCCCAACCCTGGCTCCAGCAAGAGGGGAGGGGGCGGAGTGGAGGCAGTGGTGGTGGGGTGAGGCTGCAGAAAAAGAGACTGGTATTACACTTAGATTCCAATTCCACAGGTCTCTGAGGGACAATTAAACCAAGTGTGGAAGAAGTGCTCTCTTTTCTCAATGCAGTGGGGCGAGCATATTAGCCGTTGCAACCATGGCAATACACTCACAGACAGACGGGTCTGCCAAGATTTAAAAGTGGGAAAGCTTGCAAGAAAAACTTCATATTGAAACTTTAGAACAGGGAAATCTTAATTCTGAGCTTTTGCCAGCCTCTGCAACATTCAAAGCTTAAACTAAATTATCCTTAAGGCTTTAATTTACCCATATTCGAGCCATTAGGTAGAGCGCCTTGAAAATGTATTAATAGCCTTTAACTTTTTCCACATTATGTGACACTGCAACTGCAATCTTTAAAGTTTTTTATTGGGATATTGTATGTGACAAACCAACACAGAGTATTGTAGCACTCTGAAAGATACCTTTTTTTATACATAAAAATCTGATAAATACATTTACTCCCCTTTAACACCCTAAAAAGAGTCTACCTGTGTGTAATTTGTTCTCCGTATAAATCCAGCTGTTCTGTAAAAGCTTTAGAAGTTTGTTAGAGAACATCAGGGAACAAGCAGTTTCATGACGACCAAGAAGAACAGTAGACAAGTCAGGGAGAAAGTTGTGGAGAGATTTAAAGCAAGATTAAATTATTAAATAATATATTAAGCTTTGACCATCTTAGAAAACATTGTTCAGTTTATCATGTCAAAATAGAAAGGGTATGGTACAACTCCAAGCCTACCGAGACATGACCAACAACCTAAACTAACTGGTCTGGGCAAGGAGAGCATTAATCAGAGAAGAACCAAGGAGCCCTCTGGTAATTCTTGAGAAGCTGTAGAAATCCACAGCTCATTGTGCAAATTGTGTTGAGAGACTACTAATAGTTGTCCCTTAATCTAAGAGTGGCAAGAAAAACGATGTTGTTTAGCAAAAGCCATAAGTTGTCCTATTTATTTATTTATTGTTTGTTTTTTTCACGTATCTAGTCGCAGCGTTTCAGGCATACAATATGGAGCAGATGTTTGGCTATGTGTGCCAGGGCAGTTTTGCTCAACAAAAGAGATCTTAAGATAGTACCCTAATTGCGTGACAAACTTACTTAATTCCAGATTCAATACTGCATCAAAGTAGGCAGGCCACATTGATGTTATAGTAACCTGTGTTCGTATGACCATCAAGCATTTTGAGTGTGTTGGTCCATAGATGTGTGTGTGTGTGTGTGTGTGTGTGTGTGTGTGTGTGTGTGTGTGTGTGTGTGTGTGTGTGTGTGTGTGTGTGTGTGTGTGTGTGTGTGTGTGTGTGTGTGTGTGGGTGGGTGGGTTTTTAAGCGTTTTTGTAGAAATAAGTGTGTTTGTGTTGAATGGGTGTGTGTGGTGGGTGTGTGTGAGTGCGAGTTTGTCACCAGGAAGTGTACATTTGTAAGTGTGGCAAGAACGGTAGAAGGCCTGCAATCCACCACACGTCAGAGTAGCACAGGGCAGGTAGACCCAACCCCGGTGAGGCTACAGCAGTCCCAGGCAGCCAGACATAAAGCATCACCCTAGGGCAGCCATACGCCCAGCACAGAAGTAGGTCGCCAGCAAGGCACAGAAGGAGCAGCCCACAGGCCAAAGAGGCACAGAGTGAGACGCAGGGTACCGAGCCCCCCCTGAACCCAGCCACCCCCCCTCCCCAGCCACGCAGGCCCAGTCCTCCAAGTGGCCCAGGGCCCGCACCAACCCCAGGCAGCAGGACTGCCCAGCACAGCCCCCAACACGTTAGGCAGGCACCAGCTCACTGCAGCAGTCAGAATCCTGTTTCAAGGCACAGGTCATTTATGATTAACAACAAACATGTCGCAGAAGTTGCTCTGGTCAGATGACATCAAAATTGAACGTCTGGCCTACATGCAAAACGCAGTGTGTAGAGGCAAAATAGCACTGCACATCACAATGATTACACCTTCCTCACTATGAAACATGGTGTTGGCAGCATGAGGCTGTGGCTATACCGTTCTTCAGCATGGACAGGGAAGCTGGTCAGAGTTCATGAGAACATAAATGGCGTTGATACATTTATGTGTTATGGGGGGAAAAAAACTGTCAGAGACTGCAAAAGGCTTGAGACTGGTGCAGAAGATCACCTTACAGCAGGATAATGACCCTAAACATACAGCCAGAGCTACAATGGAATAGTATAGATCAAAGCATAGCCATGTTAGGATGGCCTAGTCAAAGTTCCGACCAAATCCAACTGAGAATCTGTGACAAGACCTGAAAATGTATGTTCACAGACTTTCTCTATTTATTCTGACCGAACTGAAAAAGTCTGTAGCTGTAATTACAGTGATAGGCGATTCTACAAAGTATTGACTCAGGTGGGTTGAATACAAAAGCAAGGCACTCTTTTTAAATTCTATTTCCAAAAAAAAAAAAGGGCTAATATTTAGGACTAAGCAGTACAGCAAAACAGAGGGAGCGTGTGCAGATGTGCTGCCGTTAGACATTCATCTTGTTTTCCCACTTTGCTCAGAGCTCTATTTGTCTGAATCTATGTCATTTTAGCTCACTCAGGTCAGCGGCAATTCAACCTCCTCTTTCATCTGAGCCACTTCAGAATCATAATGTGATGCATGTGGGTTAGAAACCTGCTAAACACAGTCCTTGTCACTGCTCAGACATTGCTGGATATAAATGATACACAAGGCCCACGCCTGCCTGCCCCATTCTGAGCCACCCTGTATCCACTTGTCCATGATCACAGCTTCGTGGACAGCTTTGTTTTAGGTAGAATCTGTTTTTTCTGATTGCAATCACACCTTTAGTAATAGCCTTAAAAATATAAATCTAGAAGAAAAAAAGTAACAAAAGGATTTGTTCAGGAAAGTAAATAATTTATACCTTTCCTAGGCTCAGCCTTGTCTCTCTCTCTCTCCCTTTTAGTGCACAGCTCGCTACTGGGCACCTCATGGGAATGAAGAAAATTACACCCTACCTGATAATTAGCAAAGTTCACAGCAAACTAAAATTCTGCCCCACTCTCTTAGCTCCCAACCACTGGCAGCGTCCTCTTAGCAACTAATTAAGTCCGCCTCTGAGGTTTTCAGACAGAAACGGTGCTGGATGCTGCAGCAGCAGAATTAAAAAACAAAAGGGAGGAAGGATGAAAATGAAGAGCGCAAGTTCACTCTTCATTATGGTTTTTTTCGTTTCATCTTTTCACACTGACGCATAAAATATGACAATTGTATTCCTGGAGGGAGTATTATTATTTCACACATGGATGCCTTCTTCAAATAGAAATAATAGCGTTGGCCGCCATTATGCATGGTAGCAAAGAGCGAGGCGCCCTCTGTCCATAATGTTCTTTAATTATTATAATGTCATCATCCATATCCGGCAATGTTGCACAGAAAAAAAGGGGAAAGAAAAGAACAGCGGGGCACACCACATATTGAATACAAATCACTAATCTTCTCACAGTTGAATGAAATCACACTACAAAGACAGCATTATTAGTGATTCTATCATCACAGCTCTAAATCAGAACTGAGACTTTTTACGTGGCTTTTATATGTGGCTTTGCAATGAAATTTAACTTTTCTTTTCAACATTATATTTAAAGAAATTATTTCTGAGTTATCAAATATGCTTTGAGCCTCAAATGGATGGTTCAGGGTTTTAAGAGTGAGGTTTTGTTGAATGTTATTAAAGATTAATAGCGTTAATATCTTACCTGCAGTATAAAACTCTTTTGGTATCTTGATTTACTTTAAAGCTATATTAATTGGCCATGGAGGCTGAAAGTAACGGCTAGTTTAAAAGAAACAGAGACCAAAGTGGACTTCTACTGTCTTAAAATGACTCAAAAACATCATAGCGGCTTAAGGCTCTATGTCTTCCTTTACTTTATTGTCATTGTCATAGTAACAACCGTTATAGATAACTAAATTTGGTGGAGCATCATACAACAGCATAGTAAAAAAGTGCAAGTGGTGCAAAATAAATATATATAATATATAAATAAATATAACTTTATAAGGCTCTAGTGATCAGTGTGGTAATACAGCAACTTAGGGCAGGATAGTAAAAGAGAGATATACTGTAAAACAGTCAGATGTTTAAGAAATGTTAATTGGTTGCTGCAGCAATGCAATATCCAGTTCACAGTTATTGTCATGGTTTAGATGTGAGATGTAACGATGCTGGGTGGGTGCAGAGAAAGTGGGGGGCTGTCCATTTAACAGCCATACAGCCTGGGGATACAGACTGTGAGCCATTTTCATGGCCGTGGCGGTTATGGACTTATACCTTCTGCCTAGAGGTAACAGATGAAACAGTTCAAGTGCATGATGGTAGGATGTTGTTCACACGTCTCAAGCAGTGGTATAGATAGTTCTGATCTCCGAAGTCCCAATGATCTTCTCTGCTGTTTTAACCACTTGCTGGAGAGCCTGCTGGTCAGCCTTAGTGCAGCTGGTGAACCACACTAGTAATCCATAGGTAAGTGTACTTCCAATAGCACAGTTGTAAAATTTTATCATAAGGCATGAGGAATTTTTGCCCATTTCAGTTTCCTCAAGAGGAAAAGACATTGCTGGGCCTTTCCGATAGCTGAAGCGATGTTAGTGCTCCAGGACAGGTCCTCTTTTACAGTCACACCCAGGAATTAGATTTTTGTAACCCTCTCTACAAATCCGTTGCCAATAGAGAGTGGATATTTTTCCATTTTTGGCAAAAATCCACAAATATTTCCTTGTTTTTTATGTTAAGGACCAGGTTATGGTAGTCGCAACATGATGCCAGCTGTACCTCAGCTCCATCCTTAAGCAGTTATTTACACAACAGCTGAGGGTCAGTGTTTCCAACTACCCAGTCAAGTAGCCATTGGTTCCCCTCAAAGTCAAAAATAAACAAATTAACTGTCTTTTGTCAATTTTTGTGTTTTAATCTCACATTTCTATCCCTCATCTTTTATCTGGCCATTTTAATGGCAAACGTGACCTGTATGAACTGAGCTTGTAGTATTTATCTTTTAGATTTCTAATTTTTACATCTGGTTTGGTTTTTAATGTTGTGTAGCTATAAAGGTCACCGCAAAATATGAACCTTTTTAACCAGAATCTTTTTTGTGTGAGTAAAATGCAGTGGTTTATTTCAGGGCAGTAAATTGTAATTTTACATTCACATACCTCCCTGTGAGCCAGGCTGAAATCAATTAGTGTGCAATTCACTTGCAGTGTGGACACTGAGGGGGTAAACTGCTCCTGGACTGCTGCATGAACAGCAAGGGAGTGCCTTGGAAAATGGGAGAGATCCACATACTTATTGAGATGATTAGGATTGGCATGTGCTTTCATGAAAGAGTTTCCAAAATTCTCCAGCAACACAAAAATTACTGGATCAGTTTTTTGGAAAAAAGCATCAGTAGAGTCCGTAAAGGGGTCTGAATACTGGTGACAAAGTCACTAAGCTGGCAACACTGATGATGATTACGTACACAGGAAATGGAGTTAGCGTGTCACCAGTCACATTCTTCAGCACATATCGAGAATGGAATATGTAGAAGTTTTGTGATCTGATATAAAAGTAAGGATTGCTGTTTTTTTCAGGCAGTTACTCTGACTTGAAACGTTCTCAGTTTCAGATGGGAATATTATTGTTGAAGCCCAAACACATATCCACATTTCCTGTGTAAATACTCAGCTTGTGTGTAAAAAACCGCATTTCAAATGTTAACACAGTTTTTTTTTTTTGTTTTTTTTTGAGTTCTTGGCTGGTGTCAGACTAGTTGGCTTTAACATGTGGAACCATCCATTCTCTATACCCACTTCTTCCGTACAGGGCTACGGGGAAGCTGGTGTCTATTTCCAGTGGTCTAAGGGCGAGAGGCAGGGTACCCCCTGGACACGTTGCCAGTTCATCGCAGGGTAACACACAGAACAAACAATCATGCACAGACCCGTTCACAACCACAGAGAGAACATGCAAACTCCATACAGAAAGACCAGTCAGAAATACACCAAGAATACCTCTTCAGCATTGGAGATGCCAAGCAGCTTCTAGTTAACTGTTCAGTATGAGTTCCATGTGTAAAACGCTGTAAATGTTTCAGGTATAGACTATTGTGCAAAACTGGCGGTCTGCGTGTCATTAGGCATGTGTCACACATAAGTATAACATGCAGCTCTATTTGAGAGCATGTTCCTTAGGTGTTTTTGAGCTAAAAATAGAAGGAAATACTATGTCTCATTGATAAAAACACCGCAACACATTACAAATCCCATTGCCATTCAGATCTGCTCCTAAAACCATCAACTTGGTTGTGATGTTATTTGTAGCATAATACCAAGAGAGTTTTGCAGGTAAGAAAAAAAAACTTATTTTAACCTTTTTAAAGAACCTCATTCCAAAATTCAGTTTAATTTAATTAATTCAATTAATTCTGTTTCTTCTTGTAGACGTCTTCACTGTTGCATCTCCAGTCCTGTCTGTTGTCCAGGTGAACACCGAGGTATTTGTACTCCTCCACCACCTCCATTTCTTCTTCCATGATGGAAATAGTGTCTCACCTATTCCTGTTTCTCTTAAAATCTACAATCATTTCCTTTGTTTTAGTCACGTTCAAGATCATATGATTGATTCTCCACCATGCCACAAAGTGGTCCACCAGCTCCCTGGACTCAGCTCTTGTCCATCTCTGATCCACCACAGGACTGCAGAATCATCTGAGTATTTTTGCAGATGACTAGAGTCTTGTCTTGTACAGGAAGTCCATGGTTTACAGAGTTAGGATGAGTGGTGAGAGTACAGACCCTTCAGTTTCACAAACGGTGTTTGTCAGGTCCTCATTAATCCAGATAGTTGTTGAGGTCTCCACCTGTGTCTTCTGGAGTTTCTGACAAAGCAATTCAGGTTGAGTTGTATCAAATGAACTGGAAAAATCAAAGAACATGATCCTCACAGTGCTGCCTGCTTTGTCCAGATGATAGTGGATTTGTTAAAGCAGGTGAATAATGATATCTACAACTCCAACTCCACGGTAATAAGCAAACTGCAAGAGGTCCTGATAGTTACTTGTTTGCTTACGGATGTATGATGTCAGGGCAACAGGTCTATAGTCATTGAAGACCAATGGATGAGTTTCCTTTGGTACCGGAACAAGGCAGGAGGTCTTCCACAACCTTCTCCTGGGACGGGCTAAGGTTGAAGAGGTGCTGCAAAATCACACAGTGATGCTCTGCACAGGCCTTCAGAAGTCTCGGGCTGACACCATCTGGACCTGCAGCCTTATTCCTGTTCAGTGTCTCCAAATGCCTCTTCAACAGACTTTTAGAAACAGACAGGTGGATAGGTAAGGCAAAGGTAGCATAAGCATCTTCTAATTTGGTTGAAGGCCAGCAAGTAGTAGCAAAAGGGTCCTTGGATGAGGAGGAGTATTAAATATATTGGCCATAATAAACATTGATATCCCGAACTATTCCTTTAAAGGTAGTTTTAGCAGAACAAGCACATAAAACTACTAAAAATCAATAAGATTCAAAAGAAACAAAATCAAATGTAACGGTAATCTGTCATAAAAAAGCTTCAGCTAAACACAGCGCAACATGCTCATTAGAGACGCCGGAGCCACCGAGCCTCTGATGACTCGCCGTGTAAATGGAGTCAGCTCTTAAAAGGCAGCCTCCTTGATAGGGCTCTGGGTTGCACTGAGACTGTTTGTGATGTGCAATCCATAAGAGACAGAGCAGATAGGCAAGCAGTCATTATTTTCTCCACAATTACCTGAAGTCCTTGATAACGAGCAAAATAGAAAAAAAAAGCCATATAATTAGAAAAACACCAGCAACACCATTATTGTCAGGAGAACACAACAGTATAATGAAGCAATTATAAATGAGCAGCTTTGTGCTTGTCATTAATTTCTGCTTTTAAGGATGTGGAGATGAAGTGCGGTTAAACATCAGAATGAGTAGAGAGTCTGTTTAGAATGTGAGCTCAAAGTACGTGTGTGTGTGTGTGTGTGTGTGTGGGTGTGTGTGGGTGTGTGTGTGTGTGTGTGTGTGTGTGTGTGACCACACACTGGTCAGGCCTGCAGAACTGCCAGTGATGAGTTCACAGAGTCTTAGTCTCGGGCAGAATGTCCTCTGGGGGACACTATAAACACATTATAATAACCTCCTTTATGTCTGCGGGTCTGACGCTTTAAGGTGGAAACCTGTGAGTTTACGCACAGATGAGGACGTGCAGGTTCCACTATGGCCAGACATTGCTTAATATCCCCATGTTGTGCTCATGTTGAGCTTTTTTCTGGATTAAGTGTTAATTGCTCAGCTGCTAAATGAAAAGTAATGAGGAAAAGTACATGCTGGGTCAGGAACTTGCATTTTTCAGACATCACCAAAAAGATTGAGCTATCTTTCACTTGATTCCAGTCTCACTCGAGAGATACTACATTTGAAATTCAGGTATGGTTTTACTTTGAAATGCACGTCTTGCCTTTAATGCACCCACGCAATTAGTTAACGTGTTGCATTTAATTTTAAAATGTCCCCCTCTAAAATCTGAGTGGATTAGACATGCGTCTTTTCTTAATGAATCTTTTCCTCCCTTTGATTTCTTTACATTTTGAGATGAGCAGAGACAAGCCAGAATTCTGCTTTTCCTACTGATTTCTCAGGACTGGATCAGCTCTCTGCCTCCCTCAAGTTATCAAAAAGAATAAAAAAAGAAAAACATAAACAAATGAGACAGTCACTGAGTGAGTGAGAAAAGTTATCCCACAATCTCCTCTGATAGTAGAACTCCAAAGCATTTTCCTCCTCAGTTAGAAATGCCAGCTTATTAACACATAGCAAGGCACACTTCATCATGTTGTCTTGAGGAGGCAATAGTATGGAAGGGGCAATTAGGACGGAGAAGCTGTGAGGTTGCCATTATTTTAGAATTTAATGACCACGCAATACGGCGCTAGATGTAGAAATGAGGGCTACAATACTACAATTATGCATAATCTGGCAGATCTTAGCAGCACCCCCCACACTCCTCTTCATTGTGCAGTGAATAAATTTACATGGAAAATGCACCTCTGCCTAATTTATTCAGAAAAATTAGAATATACATTACAAATATTTCCATGGACGACATGGGCAACATGCAGTTCGGAATTTAATGACTTTTATTCTATCCATGCTTATGGATTAGGTCAGGCAGAGAACCCCCTCCCCCGTCTGCCCCAGGTTTCTGAGGGAACAGGTAAGTCCTTAAGCACAGACATAGCAGGGGAAATAAGTCTTGAACACATCAATGTTTTCTTTTTCAGTAAATATATCTCTAACGAGGGTACTGTCAAGAAATTCACACCAGATGTCAACGATAACCTAGGAAATATGCACATACAAATAAATCAAAACCCATTCCTCCATAAATTAAGCTATTTAAAATTATGTTTAAATATCTCAAGAAAAAGCACTCAACACAGGAAGAAGAAAAGTTGCAAAAAATACAAAACGCCAAGAAAATACCATTTAGAAAGAAATCCTGCTCCCTATCAGCGCAATTTAATATCAGCTGTTTTAGGCCCAATTTAATGGCCAATATAAAGGTTTCTCATCACCAGGCTATCACACAAGAAGCATCTTGTGATGGGTGAAAGCAAAAAGCTTTGCGGCTTAAAGGGACAAAATCATTGAAAAAAACAGGCCATGCATTAAGAACCTTAGCCTCTATGCATGCTCACTGTGCACAACTCCACTGTAGAAGAAAAAGCATATTGAATATTTTTTAAGGTTTTCTGCAGAACATTTATACACCTCAGTGAGAGAATAAAGTCTGGTCAGATGAGAACACTTTTTGTGTAAGTCACCACAAATAAACCATTCCCTACAGTGAAGTTTGAGGGTGTGTACATCATGGTTTGGGACTGTTTATCAGTATGTGGGACTGGCAGGCTTGATATATTTAAAAAAAATATCAATGGAGAAATGTACCAAGATATTTTTAAAAAGAATCTGAAGATGAAACAAAGCTGGATTTGTTTTTAAGGAAGACAATAATGCTGAACGCAAAGCAAAAGAAACTCTGAAATGGTCTCAGAGAAGGTAAATGAATATTATAGAGGGGCCCAGACAATCATCCAACATTAATCCAATTGAAAAGCTATGAAAATAAACGAAGATTAGAGTACATAGAGAAGCCTCCAAAACCTTCAAGATTAGAGGACAGTTTGTGTGCAAAAATGGACCAAAATCAAACCTGAGCAATGTCCAACTGTAATGACAGTTCCAACAGTTATAACAAAAATAGGGTTTTCTGCTAAGTGTTGCGTACATTTTAGTAAGCATGTATTTTATGGCCTATGCTACTTTATTACACCTAATTTATAAACAGATTAGTTTGGATTTCTTTGTATATGTGGATTACTTCGGTTGTTGCCATCATGTGGTGTGAATTTGCCAACACCCCTAATTTAAACATATTTTTAGAGAAAACCAATGACGTCATCAAGACTTATTTTCACTGCTTCAAAGTGTATTTTGATATTTATATTCAACTATCTTTATTTTTCTTTCCTCTAGCGACTGTTTAATGAGGAAAAAATTGTTCTGGCCCATAACTTCAGGGACACTAAAGGGGAAATGTGAGCTCTATGTGTGTGTGTGTGTGTGTGTGTGTGTGTGTATCAGTATGCGCGCTTATAGACTGTAATAACCCAAGTGTGTGTGCCACTTAGTAGTTTCAAGATGCATGACACTGGACGCAACCCAAAAGCAGGGATTATTGACATAGATGCTCCACCATTAATAAGCCCGCCGTATCCTTTGTGTTCGGGGTCGCCAATGCTGCAGTTAACTATAACTTGTCAAGGCTGCTCCAGCCACACAATGCGCACCTCATGCATCTCCTGTCAGCAGGCATAATTCCTGCATGCCGGTGCGCCGCTGATTTCTGCATAAGTGATGCGAGCCTTCGAGTAGAGTTAGGAGCACGAGTCTTTTGCCATTGAGAGATGTTCATCATTCTTGATCTAGCTCTGTCAAGACCTGGTGTTTTAGTGCCTCTCACGATTAGGCAGAATTGACAGGCCAAGAAGGAGAGTGAATAGCAAAAATGCGAGGAACCAAGGGGGTGTGGTGTAGGCTTGAGGGTGAAGTGAAGTGTGGCCGCCATTTAATCTGCAATTTATCAGTTTAGGCTGCACCATGTAACATCAGGGAGATTACATTCCAGAGGGAAGGAGCTCTATCTCTCCATCCCCTCCTCCTTCTCGCCTATCTCCTCTCCCATGCCTCCTAATGTTGTCTGACGGCAGAATGCAGAGCACAAAGGGAGGACTGTCTTTATCCTCACCATTATTGTTTCTGAGTCCCCTAATTAATATATAGCATTGTGGGCCACTCCTTGAGTACGCAATGAGGTGCCACTGAAAGAAAGATGGCACAGAGAAGCCTTGCTGAAGTTAGACTAGCTGCATCTTTTTTTTTACGGATGTCATAAAGAAAAGTTGAACCATCTTGAACAAGCACGGGAAAAAAAACCACACATACTCTGCCAGTGAAGCACATGACCTCTGACAGCACCAATCACTTTGGGCCAATAAATGCTTAATTGCCATTTTTCCGTTGGAGTGCTTTATCGATGTAATCTCAGTAGTGATTAATATGAACGGTTAACTAGCTGTTGCATTTAGCACTGAGTAAAAGTGAGCCGGCGTGTAAGACATTGATAATTTCTTTGATTTTTCTTGCAATAAACTCTGACAGAATTTACAAACATAAACAGTTTGTTTTAGATTTCATTTTTAGTTATTTAAAACCTCTCTAAGATTCAGACATATTTTTGATGGAATTATATTCTTCTTTGTATGTATGCAAATACTAGTGTATTCCAATAAATAGAATATCATAGAGAAGACAGACAGTGTGTTTTAGTAAATCAATTGAAACGGTGAAACTAATAAACTATATAGATGTACTATATAGATTCAGTACAGGTAAAGAGATTTATTTGATGCATTATTTCTGTTAAGTTTGATTAACATAGCTGACAGCTAATGAAAACCCTGAAAATCTGAAAATTTTCAATTAACACAGAAATGTTTTACTAAAAAGTATGACCCTACACTGTACAGCATATGCACGTGAAACTTGACTATGCCTCCTTTTGTAAGAATAACTGCATTAGTGCACCATGCACCATTTCATCAAAGAAAAGGACTTTGGACCACTGAACAACAGTCCAGTGCTTTTTCTTCTTAGCTCAGATAAGATGCTTCTGATGTCTCTGTTTCAGGAGTGGCTTATCACATTCATTGTGATAAGCCACATTCCTGGATATATCTGTGTGTGGTGGCTCTTGAAGTTTTGACTCTATCCACACCTTGTAAATCTCCATCAAACTCTTAAGTGGACTTTGCCGCACGAACCAGTCAGGGCTTCAATTAGCTCTGTTGCGTGAGTACCATTTTTACCACAGCTTTTCCTTCCACTAAACCTTGCATAAATACACCACTCTGTGAACAGCCAGATTTTTAAGCAATGGCATACTGTGGCTTGACCTCATTGAGTAGTTTTTCAATGACTGTCTGCTGGACAACCATCAAATCAGCAGCCTTTCCTGTGATTGTGTAGGCATAACACCATAACATTACATTTTTGTATTACAACTCTCTTTTTACTGGTCTAGTATACAATTAGAATTTATAAACCAATAAAATGTTTAAATAGATCACACTGTGTTTTAGTTTTTGAACTTCATTACTGAAAAATATTTATTAAGATGAACACATAAATGCCCACCTCCACACACAGATACCTCTTTGTTATAGTTAAAAAAGCATTTGAACAGGATCACTATCCTTTTTATTAAACATTGTTGGGAAGACACCAGCAGGAGCACGCAGTGCACCGTCTTTTTATCTCTTGGTCTGGAAGGGCAGAAACAGAAATATGAAGACGTGGCTTACAGGAAGGAAGCCTGTGGCAGCATGATATTAAAATGGTTCAGGAGTCAAGTAGAACAAGTCAAGCAGCTCGAGGGCAAACAAAGGAGAAGATAGAAGAAAGAGGAAAAAGAACAGGTCATTCTTAAAAGCTAATGGACTGTCAATGGTCAAATTATATTACAGAAAATAATGTAAAACATGTTTGCTTCATAGTCAGATTGTGCTGTCAGTCTTAAATAATCATTATTCAAATAAAAGTACTGATGTGGAATAACAAAAAAGTCTTGACAAAACTGGAATTCCACAGATAATTACTATATTTTCTGGTATGAATGTTGCAGTAATGTCCAGAAGAGGAGCTTAACCATATATGTAGTATGTATATAGTTGATCTGCGCCTACTGACATTTGTTCTGTTTGCAGAACACACTAATATTCTTTGTTGTAAGAACAATATTCAAAGAGTGCTACAGCATATTACATAGGAAACATATAAGTCTTTATAAACTGCCATTTAACATAAGAAAGACAAAATATGGTAATTTGTTATTATAAAACTAACATTAAAACACAGCTGGATAAATACTGGGAAGGTAACTGAAAACAAATTCCTAATTGTTTGTGGTCGACCACAAACTCAACTGGAAGTCTCAATTTGGTGAGAAACTAAATGTTCTGTTTTCATAAGCCTTAAGCCATGATGATCAAAATTAACAGAATAAAATGCTTGACATATACCACACTGTGTGGACTATGATTCCTTCTATATTCTATACTGTTTGTTAATTTAAAAATATTTAGGCCTGGGGCAGTCATTTAAAAATATTTATCCGAGGTTTAATTTTAAAATGCAAAGAGTGAGGACTGTCAGGAGGTTTATTGTATTCTCATTTCTGTGTTTCAACTCAGGAAAGGTTTAAATGAGCACATTAAAACATGTCCAAGCATGCAGCAGTTTAAATCACAGTACCCAGAGGTTGTGTTCATGAAGTACAATTTGCAGAGGACATAGTGATACTCATGGGAGTTTGCACCAAACTGTGTATTTAGTTATTATGGTAAAATGTATTTCATTTATTTTCCTTGTTTATTACAATTATTGATTTTTTTTACACTGATTATGTTATATTATGTTATATTATATTAAATTATATTATGTCTTTATATATGTGTATGTAGAATGAGTTGAGAGGGGATGGGTGACTATATCCTTTTTGATCATGTAACAGACTCAACTATATCTATTAATTTTCAGTCTTTAAATGTTATTTTGCTTTCTGGAACTTGATAAATATATTTATGTTATTTAAATGTGTATGCTCAAAGTCTACTAACCTTACGTTGCTAATCTAAATATCATGCCATCTATTGCTTACACGATTGCAAATTCCTGTTCTTGGACCTGCAGAAAAATTGCACTAACATGTGCATTTTGAATCTTCTCTTTAAGTTGCTGGTTTTTGTATGTTTGTATTTTATCATGTAAGGTTAGGATATAAACAAGTTAGTGCCATAGATTAATTGATTAAAAGTCTTTGCAAACTACGTGTGCATCCAAGGGAAGATTTTCTAGACGTATCCAGAAGGACGTTTGACCGGCTATAGCCATCTGCACAGCCTCTCTGCAACGACAGAGAGTTTGATCCACTCTGAAAAGGGAATTGAACTCTCACAAGATGAAGACATGACATCTTCAGCTTATTTGATGTCAATGATAGGACAGCTCACTTGCAGATCGGGCATGTTGCCAACCAGCCAGCCCTCCCTGGGTCCTTAATGCTGTCTCTCAACAGAGGCCAGCGACACAGATGACATCTGGGGGAAGCCCTATCACCTGTTGCTTAAGGACAGAACAATCAAAATGGGTCATTGAGGGATGCTGGCCTTACAGTGTGCAGGGCTATCTAATGCATGTGCATGCATGTCTCTGTGTGTTTTCTAGAATATGCCAGGGCCACAGAGCTCAGCCCTGAAATCCACCCTATAGTGACAGAGATGATCAGCATCAGCAGCACATCTTCAGCCTAGATCATACTCACAATGTGGACCATGCCAAACAGAAACACCACAGCAATCTGAAGATGGAGAGAAAAATCTCCGGCTGTCAACACATTTCTGACACCTTTTTTGAAAATATGCAAATAAGTGTAACAGTGTAGGGATGTCTGAAAGCAATAACAACAACGGACATTATGATGTAAACAAATAACAGCTTTATTGATTTACATGAATCTAGCAAAAAGTGCATGCATTGTTGCTCTGCTGGGATATTTTTTCCTTTTTTCCCTCTCCTGATCAACACTTGACACTTCAATATAACAATATTGCCTAATTGCAACCTCGTCACAACGCGCAGGCACAATCACAGAGGCCAGTAAACGGTGGAATTTATGAAAACGTACAAAAGGGGCTCATGTTAGTCGTAGGGTACACCTGCGCTTGTCAAGGTACTCAAGAACGCCTGGTAATTGGCTGTTGATTGCTGCCATTAACATGTGATGGCTAAGTGCATCTAATTCCTGTTCCATTTCCACGGTTCAGTTTAATGTCACCACCCACTCTTTCCCCTCGGAGGTGATTAGCAGGGACTGTGAAAATTGTTCTTTTTCTAATGATATAAGCAAAATAAGAGAAAGGAAACGCAGTACTGTAATTGACACTTTTACCTAATTGATAATTATTTAGGGCGAATAGAAATGGAAAGGAGGAATATAAATGCATTCCTTTGTTTGCCTTTTTTTTTAAAAGCTGTGCTTTGGTGCAGCTAACAGTCATTGTTTGCATTTGTTTTTTTCATTTTTTTCTTTCTGTTGACTCAATACAGCAACCTTATGATAAAGCCAAGCCTTTTCGTAACAAGGCACAAATCCCCTTTTCAAAGCCTTTGTCTCTATAGTTTTAAGATGAAATTATTAGACTGAGTGAGAGTGGGGCTCTCTTTTACTATTTGCATCTCTTTCAATATCACCACCTCTGGGCACAGAGACTTGGTATCCCTTTGAGTTTTAATCTTCTCGTCTGCCTGCATCCTCGCGGCTGTTTCATTTAAGTTTTAATATGTGTATTTGACATTTTGTTCATTTAGGCACCCCCCCTCCATCCTCCCCCACTTCCTCTCGTTCCCCCACATTTAATTTAATTGACGTGCTGCTGCCTTGTGCTGTGTTGTCCTGAGCGGTCTAGCCACTGCAGCAGCTGGATGTGTACCGTCTCGCGCTCAAAACAGTGTGTGTACGTGCAGGCTTGCAGCGCGCGAGGGGTGAAGAGAGGGCGCGCGCGCGGCGTGTCTTCTGAAGGTGCTTGAGCTGACCTGTAGCAGAAAATGACACACAGACTTTTGCATAAGTATCATTAGCTTCAGGTACATTTCTATTGGGAAATAAACCCTTCCTTACTTACTATACTACTACTACTTCAAATAATAACATCAATAATAATAATAAAAATAATATTTAATAACAATAACCATAAAACAACAAGGCAGGTTTCCATGTTGTTGTTTTTACTAGACAGGTTCAAATGGTTTTAAATGTCAAGTCAAGGTCCGTGGACTTCTTTGTCTGAGCGCCCCTTTAGAGCAGGACCGCAAAGCGTCATCAGGAATGGTGCGTCTGCCATCTGCAGGCCGCCGAGGGTAAGACACATTCTGGTGCGCACAGTTGTACATACAGGCGTTTCTCAAAATCCTGTTATCATTAAAAGGTAAAGTTTATTCGATAATTCAATTAAAAAGTAAAATATATATATATGGATTCAACAATTAAAATCGAGGAGAAGAGTCTAGAGGAAGAGTGGAGCTTTGAAGTTGTTTTTGTGTGGCAACTGCTTAGTAACATTCTTTGGTACAGTTACATTAAGCCTACGTGTTTTACTATCCTGGCCACTTGTTTTAGGAGTAGTTCAATAAAGACAGGTCACAGTGTTGTAATGCACAGTCGGATATCTCTGGTTTTATTTTAATCGGTGCATTGTTGAATTGCTAAGGTTTGTTCACTTTGTTATACATTTTATGGACACTTTTTTTATCCACCTGTCGATTATACCCACTTATTCTTGCAGGGCCGTTGGATGGCAGGCGCCTATCTCCAACGGCTGTTGAGCGTCCATCACCACGCATGCACACACTTGTCTCTAAGGGCAGTTAACCCAACATTCATGTTTTTGGACTGTAGAATGAAGCCTGAGTACCGGGAGAGAACCCACGCATGCACGACGAGAACATGCAAACTACATGTAGAAAGACCCCAGGCCAGGTTTTGACACTTGTAAATATAATTTTGTAAATTGAGGCGACTTTGGTTCAGTAGGAAGAGTAGTTGTCTTGCAATCAGAAAGTTGTGGGTTTGATTCCAGCTTCTTCCTGCCATATGTTGATGTGCCCCTGGGCAAGGCACTTACCCTCAAATTGCCTACCGATCTGCGTATCGGTGTGTGAGGGTTAGTGAGTGCGAATGTGGCTCTAGTGTAAAGTGCTTTGAGTAGTCTGTATGACTGGAAAGGTGCTATATAAGTTCAGTCCAGTTACCATTTAAATTAAAAGTTACTAGGAACAAGCAATAAATGTTATGTAGATAAGAGGGAAACTTTGGGCACCCCAAATAGTATTACTCAGTCCCCAAAGGGCAAGGTTTGTCATGTTGCAAATTTATTTCATATAAATATGCTCACTTCTTTTGTCCTTCATAGTTCCCCTAGTTGTTTGTATTTAAAAACACACATTTTGCTTCAAAAATGCTGAAAAAGCATGTTCAAATATTGTCAAATCAGCTAATTGTTGACATATAGGTTCTTGACATTACCCTACAGAGTATTTTGCTGTTTAGACCCACTCTTGTTTTATCTGACTTAAATTACTAGTTCTACGTAGCAAAATTCCTTAAAGTCCCAAATTTCTGTTATAGCTTTTGATTTTGCTGTTGCAAATTTAGTGGCTCCCAACTAGTCACCCCTTACAAAAAATACTTGGATGTCCCTGAACAATTAGATGTCACTTAATCTAATTTTTTTGGAGGAAATCTAGGTGAACACATTGCCCTTCCACACAACACGGAGAGAGAAAGTAGTTTATGGATTCCATGAGATCATTGTCTGCCAGTAAGGTGGGAGGCCGCTGTTCCCCTAGTCTGGAAGCACCACACGAACATGTGAAGTCATGCATGAGCCCCGCTGGACTGATCATCTGTTATCCCAAAGCCATCTGGGTGAGACCTCCGGCCTGCCTATGTCTTCAGAGAGCAGAATGACGTCAATATAAAACAAAGATAAGACTAAAAAAAAATGATACCTAAAAAATTCCTGTGATCCATCTGTCATCACCTGTAGGAATTAACGTCCAGCTCAACCCAATGAAAGATACAGTGCTTTGTAAATATGTTCAAAGCCCTGGAACTGTTCCACATTTTATCACATTTCACCTACAAACTTCAATGTGTTTTATTGAGATTTTAGGTTAAATACAAGCAAAGAGTACTGCACAATTGTTTAGTGGAATGAAAATGACAAATGGTTTTCAACAATCTTTACAAATAAGAACCCGAGGTTTGGTGTGCATTTGTATTCTGTCCCCCTGAATAAAACCTTCATAGAATCACTTTTTGCTGCAATTACAGATGCAAGTCTTGCAAGGACTCCATCCTCCTTGCAAAATAGCTCAAGATGAGTCAGAGTGGATAAACAGTCTCCATGTTTCTTTCAACTCTGACCAGCTTCCTGCACGTGCTGAAGAAAAGCATCGTCACAGCATGATGCTGCCACGTTTATCCTTGGGGATGGTGGGATCTGTTAGTTTTTCATCCCACATTATTTCTTAGAGCCTTAAACAGTTGAACTTTGGTTGTCTTAAGACTTGCAGACACAACTAACCGTGGCTTTCTGTTGTGACTTCATTCTTTTCACTCTTCCATTAAAGCCACATTTGTGACGGGCACAGGTATTTGGATGGATTATTTAACAGTGCTCTGTGATATGTGCAAAGCTTAAGATATTGTTTTATAATTTAATCCTGTTTTAGACTTCTCCACAACTTCCTCTATGACCTGTCTGCAGTGTTTCTTGGTCTTCGTGGTGCCGTTTGTTCTCTAACAAAACTTGAGAGGCCTTCACAGAGCAGAAGAAATTATGCTGACATGTAATTACAAACAGCTAGACTCTGTTGGCTGCACTGGACTTCATTTAGCCGTATCAGCGTAAAGGGGGTTGAATATAAAGGGACCTTCAGAGATTTCAGAACTTTGTGAAAAACCTCAAAAATCAGTTTTTTCTTTTAAACAGCAGGTTCAGCAATTTAAATTTAAGACAAACCTGAGTCTCTGTGCAGCTCAGGTCTGCTAAGCATCAAGTCTAAAGATCCAATCTAGCCACCGGCTTACGCTGCTAATTAACTTTACTCACCAATATTTGAATTTAAATGAACAATTAAGATATCATCAGGGGACACAAGGCACTCCACGAACATGTTTATGATGAAGAAAAGATGGGTATTAGAGCAGGCAGTCGGTGAAGTAAAGAGCGCCTTTAGACGAGGGGATATCTCCAGTTACAATGCGCTGAAACTAGTCAGCAGTAATGAAATGTTTGCAGATACATTGCCATTTGTGGATAACGCTCCTCTGTTGCTCCCACTGACAATTATATTCTATGCACTGTTTTAATGACTTAATCCAGCCATGACTATCCAAGAAGCTCCAGAGTGATTAAACATTACTTTTCTTCTATACTGCCTGTTTCTTTTCATTGTTGTTGGAGGAAAGGAGAAAAAGGGGAGAAAATGTCTGCATCTTTTAATAGTTTTTTTTAAAAATTATATAGTGCATTAATCACAGTAAAGACAAACCGGCTTTCCACGCAGGTCAGTTGTGCAAGTTTCCAAATCATTTCAAAATTTCAAACTTTTTACTTTCTCTGTTGTACAGGGAGCAGAACAGTAAAGCTCTGACACAAACTCTAGCCTGTTTGGTCACTTACAATGAAGGCTCAAATTTCATTTTCTGAAACAATGGCATAGTTTTTTTTTTAGTACGATAATTTGTTTTCTTTGTGAGCACTGTTGCTGTGATTGGTTGTCTGAGGACACACTGACACACAGGGCCAGGTCCGAGTAATTTGATCCCATTTGTGGAGTATGCATTCCCCAATTAAAGTGACATCACATAAAGCTAAGTAGTATAGATGCAACCTGCAACTTGATTTTCCAGTGCGTGGTTTTCTCATCAGATTCATTACTCTGACTGCAAGGAAGTGCACTGCACATATACAGAAAACCTGTTAGTGTGCTGTTGCAGATGGGTATTAAGGAAAAAAAAAAAAAAAAAGCTAGGTTGTGAAGTTGTCCATTATTTGTTCATCAGCTGGAAAGAGAAACACAGTGAGCTGCATAACTTTGCAATTCATTTTAATCACATTAGTTACGTTGACAGTTAAAAGGCAAAAATGCACTGCTCCCTGTCAAATCTTCCAGGAAAACACGTTTGTTTTGTGCAAAATATACCAATTTTTGATATGCATGTATCACGGACAAGAAAAAAAAAAGCTTTGCATCCTCTTGCAGGTTCAGCTGCAGGTCTGTGGCACGCAATAATCCTATTCCACAGTTTATGATGACAGACTGCACAGACCATTCAATGACTTCATGCAAGAGGAGGCAGAGGGTCAACAGGTCGCACAAGCCTCTCACACAGCTTCATTCATTCTACACCAATCACTTTAGCATCAACTGCAAGTCAGTAACAAGTCAATAGTGTTTTTTTTTTTTTTCCTTTTTGTTGTTTTTGGACCTTTATCCTACTGTGTATTGTGCTGTCAGATCAATAATTGTGAAAAATAAAGGAACATGTGGCACAACCGTGCAGAAAAATTAAGATTTAAAGGGGTAGAAGAGAGTTCCAGTGATTTTTGGATAGTTAACGGCATGCTTGAACCAGAGCTAGAAAAATACAATGATACTGAGTCATCACACCACAGCTGAGGAGGACAGAAAAAATGAAATAAGTGCACATAAATACAAGTCCCTTTTGTTGAACTCATGAGGAGGTAGAGAGCCAATATAGTTTACACTGGGGAAACGTGGGAATCTCAGGTATAATATTACAAAACTTAGTATAATGCAATCAACAAAGGCTGCTTTGATAAAAAGGGATGACGGCATAACAAACATCACAGTAGTTCAATTAAATACTCAACTTTTTATTCTATTTTGTTTTTTAAACCAGTGTTAAGGTGATCCAGCACTCTGCTGTCAATTAATGCAGGACAACTGATCTGATTTTACGCTCATTGGGTGCAACTCTGAGGTAGGTTGGGATTGTTTTTCTTTTTTGTTCCAGCTCAGGTGCTTTCAAAAAGGACCGAGCCATGACGGTAAGAGGTGTGGCGATGCCTGTGTTCCTGCAAAGGGTCGAAAAGGGTTTTCAGTGGCCCAATGGGGTGTGCGTGTGAATGGGGGGGGGGGACAGTGACTTTTGAGATTCACAAATGAAAAACCTTTAAAGAGCACCCCACATCAAAGGCACTATTTCAATGCATCCATAAATGCCACTGTTGCTCTGTGCACGAGTTGACCCTGTACATCTTAACCACTCTGCGCTTCTCGATGCTAAGGTGCCTTCCTGACTCAAGCATTTCAAACAAGTTTATTTATAACCTCGGACAAGATATGCATCCTCTTTTTTTCTCCTTAAAGTTAGACAAAGCATTAAATAAAGCAACACATATAAATACCTTGAATTTATTACATATATGTTGGCCCTTACGTTCAAATTAGTGAAAGTCTGGGAAAAAAAATTGAAGTAAACAGTTGATGAAATAAGCTGCCCAACTGGTGGATACCTTATGAGAGTAGGGTTAGATGTGAATTGATCTCAGTGTGTAAGTCACTAAATCCTATCAGCAGCTATAACTGTGAATCCCTGCAACAAAATGCAATTAATAAACATTATGCTGTAATTATGTTTGGAGGCCCATCCCTCAACCAGGGTGAAAAACAAGAAATACAGTGATCATCACCAAGGAAGTCTGGTCCCTTTAGATAAGATTATATTTTACATTGATTTAACCTCACATTATCAATTGTGAAGACATAAAGTTCCTAACAGATCCAAAGGAAAAAGAATACAAGGAAAATTTTAAATCAGATTCAAAGTTACCGTTGCCAATGTTCCCCCCACCATGGCTAAAGTCTGGATTTGTCCACATACGTACAGTAATATATATTTTTTGTAATCTCTCAATGTCTCTGGCTATGTACAACCTATACAAATTCTGAGCAGGGCTGAGAGCCAGGTTTTCTGAAGCTGTGCAGAGGGAGCAGTTGGTTGGGAAGTCTCCCAGTCTCCCGGCTCCTTCCCCCGCAGTCTGCCCGTACAGGTGGCTGTTCTGCTTCACTTGCGATCGTCGATGGTCTTAATGAATTCCACTGCAGCGGTGAACTGCATCCACCAATAGCACTCCTCCCCACTCAGCCGGCTGGCGTAGAAATTATTGATGTACTGAACGGTGGACAGCAGGTGGGGCGGGTTTGCCTGGAGGGGAGGAGACGCGAGGATGGGCCCACATTAAGAGCGCGAAAATGGCTCGAGTAACAGCATGCAGATTATAATCAGAAATGTGTCAAAAAAAAAAAAAAAAAAAGTAATATATGCTCGCAGGTTTTTATGGTGTGCTGCAATTACAGTCAAACTGAGGAAGAGTTTTTCAGATGATCCTTCTTAGTTGTCACTGACAGGAAATCAAGTAAATTTGGACAGAAAGTTTAAGAAATAACTGCTAACTAAGCCCAATGTCAGACAGAACAGTGGAAGAATAAAAACTTACTCTTATGAGGACGAAGACGAGGACTGGGACGAAGTCATCTGCTCCCGGCACTGAGTCTTCATTGGCTAGACTCAGCAGATTCATGATGGTGGAGCACATACGCAGTATACACTGGACTTTGTCTCGTGGTGTCTTGTATGCATTGATGGTCTTGATCTCAGCCTGCGCTGAAGGCCAGGGAGCCTCTTTAAGGTAAACCTACAGCCAGAATGGATTATTGTAACCTTGAACTCTAGGTAAACATGTGCATCTCAATAAATAGAATATCATCAAAAAAAAAATATCAATGCAAAAAGTGAAACTCATTAAATCACGTAGCTGCAGCATTACACACAGTGACATTTGTCAAGACTTCATTTTAAATCATTTTGAAGCTAACGAAAAGCACAAAAATCAAGGTCAAAATGAAATATTACATGAGGCCAATATTTTTTTTAAATACAGAAATGTTGGTTTACCAAAAAGTATGTCCATGTATTGTAACCTTTTAAAACACGTTTTCCTTCCTCCCAACCTTCTAATAAGCCTGGATAAAGCACCCGGCTGTGTTCCACACCCTGAATAGGCTTCCTCTCAAGGCTGGGGTTTCCCAGTTGCTTGTGCACTTCATCTTCTACACTTTTTTCTTATACTCAACTTTCCATTTAAACACTCTGAACAGTGAACTTATTTAATGATGACCTTTTCTGCCCTGCCCTCCTTGTGCAACATGTCAGTGCTTGTATGCTGGAGAGCAGTCAGGTCGGCAGTATTCTTTATGAGTGTGTAGGTCATACTACAACATTTCTGTATTAGAAATCCTTCTTTGTTGCCGTTACGTAATATTGTGATTTTTCTGGGAAACTGAGTTTTTGCTCTTAATTAACTGGAAGCTTTTAATTTTAAAATTACTGGAATTAAACACTTGAGTTAAATCGCTATGCATGTCTTGAATCTTTATGAGTTTCACTAAAATTAATGAAATTACATTTTCAGTGATATTCTAATTTATTGAACTACAGCTGTAGTTTCTTTTTCTCGTGAATTGGCCAAAGAGAAAAAGGTTGTCAGGACTATACCTCTGGGATCTGCAGAGCTTTATGATTTGCCGTCACAACTTTTGTAAGCCGCTGGATGTGCTCATGGAACAGCCTGCGTGCAGGAAAACAACACCGTTTCAGACAGCATAGCACATTCTGAGTTCACAGATTATACACGTTAGCAGTTTACTTGGCAAGGCAGGTACAACAGCCACTCACTGGTCTCTGAGAATATCTCCATCCTGGTTGGGGTGGAAGGCCAGTTTGAAGATGCGGTTCATAACGCTGCGCTCGATAGCCATCTGGGCATCCTGCAGCTGGTCCTCGCTTGCGTATTGCCAAATGGCATCACGGGCCATGGCACCGTACAAGTAGCGCAGAAAATCCTCCACTGCTGCAGTCTTGTCATCAGATGCTGTGCACCCCTGGAAAGCTTGAGGCAAGCACAGGGGCAACTGTCAATGCGTGTGTGCCAAAACGTGTCTTGAAATGATGTCGAGTTACAGGAAATCACTCGAAAATACGACGCCAATAAATTTTGGTACAATTTGTTTTAGTGTTGTGTCTGATAAGTAATACAGAGAACGGTATTGAAAATTATGAATAACATGTCAAAAGTGTGAAAATGGCCTGGTAAGGTTAGAGTCTCTCCTCTGAAGACTGGTGAGTCAACATGCTCAGCTGGGGTTTAGATCTTTAGACGGGGAAGATGATAAAAATACCTTTAATGAACTCGAGCATCTTTGTCTCCATATGTTCAAGAAGGAGGCGGACACAGACAGTCGTGAAGTAGCGGTTTGCCACCTCCTTGTCTCTCAGCACCCGCTGTAGGAGCCTCTCCAAGTGGGCCTGAGATGTCTGCAGACCCTGGCGACACCTGGTTAGATAAGCTATGTATGGAGCCCGCTTTCTGAAGAAAACACAAACATGATCACTTAATATTTTCCTACATGATGGCTCTTCAAATGCCCAAAATAAAAATATGTGGAGTTTCTCACTAAAGTATTCATACCTATTTATCTATTCTACATTTTGTCACAATACAACCTAAAACATAAATTAATTCTATTGAGATGTCAAGTTGTAAATGAATACAAAGTAGAACTTAATTGTCAGGTGGAAGGAAAACATATGATTTTTGACTTTTTTAGTTTTTTACTTATTCATATCTGAATAATGCGCCATGCATTTGTATTCATGAGTCAGTACTCTGCTGAACTCAGTTTTCGTGACTAAAATATTTGCCCTTTTTATACAAAAAACTTAATCAGATTAGATGGAGAACACCTGAGAATATACATTTTCATGTTTTGACTGGATTTAGGTCTGGTCTTTGACTGGGCCATTATAACACATGCATGTGCTCAAACTTCTCTATTGTAGTTCTGACTAAATGTTTTGAGTCACTGCCTCGGCCGAAGGTGGACTTCTGTTTAAGTCCCAAGTCTTTTGCAGCCCCAGGTTTTCTTCCAGGATTGTTCTACATTTAGCTCTGTCCATCATCCCATCAAATATGACCAAACTCCTTGCCCCTGCTGAAGAACATCATCTCCACAGCATGATGCTGCCACCACTATGGTTTATCTGGGCAAAGCACCTTCTTCATGTGTTTCCTGTGTCCCATACATGGCTTGGGGAAACGTTAAACAAGATTTCCTTAAGTCTTCCATAAACAATGTTTTTTTTGCTACCCTTCGATAAATGCCAGATAAGTAGAGTTAAGAATCAATCGCTGTCCTGCACCTGAACTGTGCATCCCTGCAGCTCCCCTGGAGTTACTATATTCACCATGGCTGTTTAACTAAATAATTCTGTCTCTTTCTTGTCCGTCAGTTTGGGCAGATAGACATTTATTGGCACCATCTCTTGGTTTGCAGTTGTATTTTCAGATGATGGGCTGAACTGTAATCTCTGATGTGTTACATTGTTTTCTGAGCTAACCCCACTTTAAACTTCTCCACAGCTTTATCCCTGACCTGCCCCAGGGTCCTTGGTCTTCGTGACGCTTTTTTTTTTTTCACATTCTCTAACAAATCTCTGAGGCCTTCACAAAACAACTGAATATATGCTATATTTATGTTATAAATTATGCACAGCTGGACTCCAATAACTAACTGTAAGGCAACTAGTTGAAATTAACTTTATTTAAGGGTATTTGACTAAAAAGGGCTGAATACAATTGCCACAATTTTAGAGACATTTTGATAGAAATGTGAAAAGCATGCTTTATTTTCACTCCTGTTCACTCCTGTGCTGGTTTGTTACATAAAATCCTGATAAATACATTGCAGTTTGTAGCAATGTGAAAAGGTTCTCTGCAGTTGTTTGGAGAGAGCCTTGCTTTAGGGTAGTGTATCAAACCAATAAAATATTAATTAGAGTTGTGAGTTTAATGGCCTGATCCCTAAAGGGGTTCTGAGTTACCTGTAATCCTCCGCAATGGCAGCAAGCAGCTTCCTGCAGGTGCGTGTATCAAAACGGCTGACGCAGCGCGTGGTCTCCTGAATCTGGGCCATCTGGTTCTTATCCTGAAGGTTGATGGCCTCCGCCAGCTGGATCTTCAGGAAGCAGACGATCTCATTGTCTGAGAGAAACAGGACAATAGAGAAAGAACTGATTAAACAGCCTATTAGTAAAGGATCAGCACGCTTGCACCTCCACAGGGCTATTCGACAAAGGGCCAAAGGAGTTTTATTTAAGCCAAACAATGTCACTAAGCTACACCTGTAGCCTTGAATTGACAGACAGGGTGGTCATCCTGTAGCCGTAAAGTGGGTGGTTCAAGCCTCAGGCCATTCAAAGGACACTTGGCTACACATTGCACCTAATGTTGTTAAACTAACCATTTCTGGAATCTAAAACAATGCATACAAGGACTTAAGTAACCATTTACCATTTTATCTAAACTTCAATTAATGATTGCTGCTAAATAAATCATTTTGTTCTGCAAGCACTAGATACATTATGCTAAATTATATACATATGGTTTAACACTCAGCAGGCTGACTTTCTTTAAACCTTGTCCTAAGCTTTCAGGGTAAGGTCAAAATCTGTAGGTTGTGCAAACTTGCTATTTTTCTTAAGGACACTCTGAGCAATATGGGTGTTTGCCAACATTTTAGGCTTACACTCTGTTCCCTACAGAAGTTAGGGACAAAGATAGCTTTTTATATGCTTTTAGGAAGTTGTAAAACATATTGGGAGCGCATTGCTGGGATATTAATAGCAGTCCTTCATCACCAAACAGATCAATCACTGTTTTTAGTAGAGGTTATATTTCTCCATGTCTAATAATTTATTAGCATGTGTACAGAGTCATAGAAAAACAAACAGTCAGGGTATGAGAGAGTCTCTAATTGAAACAAGTGTGTTGAGTGAAGTCATTCGTTCTGTGAAAAAACAGGTTTCAAACAGGGCCTTTATTTAAGGATAAGGCCTATTAATACTGTCATAATAAGATGGCACCTATGTAAATACAAGCTATTGAGGCGAAGCTCCTGCAAAGTCACAATTGGCCGCAGAACAAATGGACTGCCCAAACACTGGAATCAAGCCACAGTACATGGTGGTTTAGGCATCATGATGGGAGGGGGGGGGGGGGGGGGGGGGGGGGGGGGGGGGGGGCATCATTTCTTTACTATGGTGTTTATCAGAAATGCCAGAAATCATGGTTGAGTTTGCAAACATCAAAATAATTGAAAAGGTCATGTTGCCTTAAGCTCAAGAGGAAGACAACGACAAACACACCAGTAAGAGGACAGCATCTTGGTTCCAGTCGTACAGGGCAAACGTTGTGTAGCTTTTAGCCTAACCCAAAAACCTAAATCAAACATGCCGTTTCTGAGGCAAAACCCCGAAATAGTTTTTCGCCTCAGAAACCGCATGTTTCTGTAGCATGTAGTACCTTCAACCTGGGCTGGAATACCTGTTAAAACATGCAGAAGCAGGTCGACTCCATGCAGCAGTTTTCACAGACATTTTTTCACACTCACTTTTATTAACGAGCGACTAAGGCTTTGAACATATCTGTGTTTTACAACAATTTCTTATTTAACAATTGCTTTTAATATCCATCTGAGACATATAATGCGCTCAGTTATAAAAAACAACAATGAAAACAGAAGGCTACTTTGTACTCGAGCACACATCTCGCACAGACTCCCGAACGGTCCTACCTTCAGGATCCGTGTGATCAGGCAGTCCATTCCGTGTGGTTGTTGGTGTCATAATGGGGAGAGCCACAGAGTCCGCAGAACACAAAGCCAGCCTCAGCTTCTTCTTTGCATCACTGCAAGAAAAGGTCCGACCCAAAATCAGCACAGGCAAAGCCTTGCTGAAAACTAGGCAGAATTAAGTAATTGTTTTGTAAAGTTTGTTTTAAAGTGCGACGAAATGTTTTACCTAAAAGAAAATTTGGAATCATGCTGTTGCGCCGTCTGGCTGGCTGAGTCTGGCAGATCATCTGTAGAAATGTTTTGCAGAGCGTCCTCCCTGGGAGGATCGTTCACATTGTCCTCAACACACAGATCTGTGGAAATATACACGATTAAAGTCAATTACTGTGTCTAAAGCCAACGTGTGTTATGCACACACGAGTCAGTTTTGTTCGCTGACCTCCTGATCCATCATAAGAGGCTCCTCCTGTGGCTCCATCACTCGGGCTGGTTCTCTTGATGTTCCTGTACTTGTCCAGGATGTCCTCGGCTGCCTGGACCTGAGTGCTCTGTCTTGACAGTGGGTCATCTGACATACCCACACAGCAACAAACAGGCAGCATTACAACAATCTCTCACTAATGTAGGAAGAGCGTCTGGCAAACAAGGATTTAGAAACCAACCCAGTACTGACCTGGTGGGATGCGCTCCTGTGCCGTATCTTCCTTCTCATGTTTGTCCTTCTTCCTGAACGCTGTGATTGGAGCTGCGGAGGAGAGAGACAACACTGTTACTTGCTCACAGGCTGATTTGAAATCATCAGTCGATGGTCACTTTGGTAAAACTTTGGTACTACTTTATGGGATGTTTGGAGCTGAAAATTCCCACTGTGTAACATACAGTTCCTCCCAGAGGTTTACATACCCCCATAACAGGAATGAGCGATATATCAATTCTGGCCTCATAATTATGCATTTTAACGGTTCTTTTTTAGGTTGGGCAAAAAAACTAAACAAACAAATGTCCACCATTATTATTTAGTTATATTTTAATTACAAATACAAATGTTCAGGTAAAAATCTGGTTGGACACCTGATCACTCTTCCAGCCAGAATTGGTTGGTTTCTTGCCACAAACATTCAGAAGGGTTGAGATCAAGAGTTGGGGGGGGGGGGGCATTCAGGAAGCTTAGGCCCTCTTTGCTTTTTGTTTGTTATCAATGTGTTGAAAGCTTTGGACCCAAACTGTCCCTGTCAGACGAAGGAAAATGGTTCAAATGATTTGTGAGCAATCCCAGAACCACACATTGGAAACTTTCTGTCGCTGATCACAGAAAGGCAAGCTTTACATCAACATGGATGACAAGGATGATTCCAAACAAGAAAAGCAGAATCCAAATGTGCAATGAGACTTAAATTGGCAGCATCCGACAAAGACTTCTGGAGGAAGGTTTTATAGTTAAAAGAGATAAAGATTCGATTTATTGGACCACAATGAGAAGAAGTAAATTTTAAAGAAGTTGTGGTAGGGCTTTCAAACTGAGGAATATTATACCAACTGCCAAGCATGGTAGTGGGAGCAACATGCAGTGGGGCTGTTCTGCAAAATGTGGTGGTAGGAAAATTGAAGCAGAAAGACAACCTAAAGGTTCTTCAGCCTCTCCTCAAATAAAGATCCTATGGAAATAAAATAGTCTCATTAGAATCAAACATATTTTAGAGATTCAATTAATAACGCTGAATTTTTATCCTGTTCAATTATGTACAGTACAGACTAAAAGTTTGGACACACCTTCTCATTCAAAGAGTTTTCTTTATTTTCATGACTATGAATAATGTAGCTTCACACTGAAGGCATCAAAACTATGAATTAAGACATGTTGAATTATATACTGAACAAAAAAGTGTGAAACAACTGAAAATATGTCTTATATTCTAGGTTCTTCAAAGTAGCCACCTTTTGCTTTGATTACTGCTCCACACACTCTTGGCATTCTGTTGATGAGCTTCAAGAGGTAGTCACCTGAAATGGTTTTCACTTCACAGGTGTGCCCTGTCAGGTTTAATAAGTGGGATTTCAAGCCTTATAAATGGGGTTGGGACCATCAGTTGTGTTGTGCAGGAGGTGGATACAGTACACAGCTGATAGTCCTACTGAATAGACTGTTAGAATTTGTATTATGGCAAGAAAAAAGCAGCTAAGTAAAGAAAAACGAGTGGCCATCATTACTTTAAGAAATGAAAGTCAGTCAGTCCGAACAATTGGGAAAACTTTGAAAGTGTCCCCAAGTGCAGTCGCAAGAACCATCAAGCGCTACAAAGAAACTGGATCACATGAGGACCGCCCCAGGAAAGGAAGACCAAGAGTCACCTCTGCTGCGGACGATAAGTTCATCTGAGTCACCAGCCTCAGAAATCGCAGGTTAACAGCAGCTCAGATTAGAGAACAGGTCAATGCCACACAGAGTTCTAGCAGCAGACACATCTCTAGAACAACTGTTAAGAGGAGACTGTGTGAATCAGTCCTTCATGGTAAAATAGCTGCTAGGAAACCACTGCTGAGGACAGGCAACAAGCAGAAGAGACTTGTTTGGGCTAAAGAACACAAGGAATGGACATTAGACCAGTGGAAATCTGTGCTTTGGTCTGATGAGTCCAAGTTTGAGATCTTTGGTTCCAACCACCGTGTCTTTGTGCGGCGCAGAAGAGGTGAACGGATGGACTCTACATGCCTGGTTCCCACCGTGAAGCATGGAGGAGGAGGTGTGATGGTGTGGGGGTGCTTTGCTGGTGACACTGTTGGGAATTTATTCAAAGGCATACTGAACCAGCATGGCTACCACAGCATCTTGCAGCGGCATGCTATTCCATCCAGTTTGCGTTTAGTTGGACCTTCATTTATTCTTCAAAAGGACAATGACCCCAAACACACCTCCAGGCTGTGTAAGGGCTATTTGACCAAGAAGGAGAGTGATGGGGTGCTGCGCCAGATGACCTGGCCTCTACAGTCACCGGACCTGAACCTAATCGAGATGGTTTGGGGTGAGCTGGACCGCAGAGTGAAGGCAAAAGGGCCAACAAGTGTTAAGCATCTCTGGGAACTCCTTCAAGACTGTTGGAAAACCATTTCAGGTGACGACCTCTTGAAGCTCATCAACAGAATGCCAAGAGTGTACGGAGCAGTAATCAAAGCAAAAGGTGGCTTCTTTGAAGAACCTAGAATATAAGACATATTTTCAGTTGTTTCACACTTTTTTGTTCAGTATATAATTCCACACGTGTTAATTCATAGTTTTGATGCCTTCAGTGTGAAGCTACAATATTCATAGTCATGAAAATAAAGACAACTCTTTGAATGAGAAGGTGTGTCCAAACCTTTGGTCTGTACTGTATATGATTATTTTCTGTACTAAACTTTTGCCAGCAAAAATTTCACCTGCAAGAATTCGCATGAAAAAATTAAAATGCAGAACTTCGCCTGCAAAGGTGTTGACCTTGTGGTGACTCATGCCAAAGCAATCAGCACTCAATCGAGTCAAGCGACTGATAATGCATCTTAACATTGGATGTCGTCTGCCATAAAAAATCCAAGAAGAAGAGCCAAGCGGCTTTTAACCAATCAAATTACGCTCACTTGATCACGCGACTCACCAGTTCGCTTCTGCCGAGGCTCTTCTTTTGACCCAGAAGGAAGCGACGCAGCTGAAGTTGGCTTCCAGTTGTAGCTTCCGATTCTAGCTTCAGGCGAATTTCTGCAGTTGAATTTTTTTCAGGCGAATATTTACAGTTGACTTTTTGCCAGAGAATTTCTGCAGGTAAAATCTTTGCTGGCAAATTTTAAGTACAAAAAAAAATCTCATACATAATTGAACAGGATAAAAATTCGCCGTTATAAATTAAATGTCTAAAAAATGTCTGATTCTAATGAGACTATTTTACTTCCATAGGATCCCAAACACACAACAAAACTGGATTTGTAACGGATGAAGCTGGTTGTCGATAAGCTCCTGGAATGGACCCGACAAAAACCCAACTGAAAATGTATTGACTAATTTTATAAAACAAGATCCGAGCCAAGAGACCAACCCATTTAAATGAACTGTACTAACTGTAACTAACAGAGAAGAGTGTGACAGGACCTTGCTGATGGCTACAAAAACGTTTTTGGTTTGTCTGCGACATGCTAAGGGACATTTATCCAAATATTAGTGGTGTGTATGTATGCTTTGGAGCATGTATGTAGAATTCTGACCCTGTGTAGTTTAGAGAAACTCTTCTTTCTATGTAAAGCAAAAACTGTCCTGGCACATGTGGGCAACCATCCTCTCTATATGCCTGAAATGCCGACAGGTAAAAAAAAAAAAAAAAAAAAGTCTTCTTTTAAAATCCATCCTGAAAATAATAAAAGCTCAAATAGATAGCAAAAAGGCCAAAATTATATTCCATTCATGCCAATAATGAGTGCATGTAAACTGACCAAAGCTGTAGCAATGTCGTTTTTAAAATAAGTGACCAAAATAAGAAATATATCTCAAAAATATATGCACCTAAATATGGACATCTAGAATTAGACCTTTGGGATGTAGCAGAATTTCACAAAGGTCCACTATGATTCACAAACTGTTTAATTAAGAGTAAAAAGTCCTGCTGATGTCCATCCAATTAAAGAGGTGCCAAATGGACAAACACAAGTTACGGAGCCTCCTCTGAGGTAACAAAAGGAAAACATGCTTTAGGCATACGATGAATGACACCAGCATAAAACAGAAAGGGGTGGGGTGGAGAAAACCGGATGCATGAAGGAGGAGCGTGACTGCGTGAACTCAGCCTACACCATGTCACATCACAGCTCTACAGCTCTAAGGCGACATCTACAAAGCAGCGTGGCGCGCACAGCTGCCGGCTTCAGCAAGTAAAGCTAGCACGGTGACGGCAGCGTGGAAGCGTTACCTGGGACATCACTCTCAGCCGTCCAATACAGCACTGTGAGGAACACAACAGACAAGGTTGGCCTTTCAAGCACACGCTGCTGCTCTGCGGGGCTACAGACTGAGCCTCACCATGCAGAGCCTTTAAAACAAACAGCCTCTGCAGTGATTTGGAGAGAGGCTTGCTTTAGGCTTCACAAGCCTCTAGTGTTATATGTGCACACTTTCTAAATATCCAATACTTTCTTTAATTAAAAAAATATGATCCTAAAGTTTATTATGCAGTCCTTTTGCAGACAGAGGTTTGAGAAATGGTTATAGATAATAACAGCACCAAGAGATGTATCATCTATCAGTGCTGACAACAGAGAGGTCCATCTAATGACCATTAGGTGTTGGCTGACAGCACTACTGGGAGGGCTACAACCATAGCATGTACACACCTAAAGCTCCTCTGGAGACTGATCAGCTTTGAAAAGTCTATATAAATCTGCACCTGAGAGACGTGCGAAGAAAAACAACCGGACACGTCTCTGCGGTAACTTCAAACAACATGAAACATTATTTTCTAAATGGAATTCTATCAGAGAACAGAGATTACACATAATCATTCTTTCTCATGGAATAAATTGGCTTTGCTTTGCTCTTTAAAGTGTGCTTTTTCCTGTCAGTAGTTATTTGGAGAACTTATTCCCCATGATAAAAAAAAAAACAAATGGGTGCTGCCATCATTGAAATACTTTTAAAAAGAAACAAAACTTAATTTCTAATTTTAGCACAAAAAGAAAAAAAAAAGTTGACCGAGACGTCCATTCGCTTACCTTTGGGAATGGCAGACACGAAACGTTTCTTCCACCAGGGTCTGTTGCGATCAGATTTCTCATCATCACTGTCTTTTCTGTCCTCCACCTTTAAAGGGAGGTTTACTCATTAAAAGAGGCATGAGGTGTTAGTGTATTAAAAGGAACAACTTTCTTTATTGATGTGATTAATAACTCCAACTACTGGAAAAAAAAAAAGCAACGGTTTTAAAATATCTTAGTGTTTTCGGTTGAAGAGGAAGAAATTATCATCTTTCTGTCTTCCCAGCTTTGAATTATGATACATTTACGGTTCCCCGCAGAAGCATTCACACCCTTTAAACCTCTAATGTCAGATTACGAGCAAAGTACCTTTGCAGCTCCACCAAGGTTACTGTTAGCTGCTCCTCACCTTGCCCGGCCTGTCCACGTATTGCTAACGTCTGGAGTTGTCCTGTACATTTATAATTTTTGGATGATAAATTGAATAGTTCTCTATGAAATGTTCCAAGCTAGGAATACTGTTTTATAGTTTAATCCTACTTTAAATCTAGCTACAGCTTTCTCCCTGACTTGTCTGCTGTGTTCCTTGATCTTCATAATGCCGTTTGTTCATGAATGTTCTCTAACAAACCTCGGAGGCCTTCACGGAACAGCTGAGATTTATACTGAGATTAAATTACAAACAGGCGGACTAAATGCTAATTAGGTGACGTCTGAATCAAATTGGTTGCACTGGATTTTATTTAAGGGCATCAGAGTAAAGGAGGTAGGAATAAAAATGGCCAACATATTTCTCAAAAATCTGGACGAACGTTTCCTTCAACGTCACTAATATCTGCTGGTCTATCACATGAACCCCCTAATAAAATAATAGCTATAAAATGTAAATATTTTGCTAAGCTTTAAAACAAAAAAGAATTGTATTATGAGTTTTAATGCTTAATACCACAAGTACATTTTATAATCTGTAAAAGGTTTTTTTATTTTTTGTCACTCATTTCAGAAAGTGGAACTAAGATATAACATAGATTCATTACACAGAGCGAAATATTTCAAGCTTTTATTTCTTGTAATTTTGATGATCATGTCTTACAGATATTGATACCCCAAAATTCAGGTGCAAAGGTTTCTTGAGCCTTGAAATAGTCTGCCAGTCTGGGTCTGGAGGCAACACAATCGTGGAAGACTGCGGACCGGACAGATGTCCAGAAAAAAGTAATTAACAACCTACACAAGAAGGGTAAACCACAAAAGGTCATTGATAAAGAAGCTGGTTGTTCTGTATCCAAGTAGATTTGTAGAAAGTTGAGTGGAAGGTACACATGGGCTATGGAGAAGAAAAACTGGACTGTTACACTCAGTGGCCCAAAGTCCTCTTTTCAGATGAAAGTTTGCATTTCATTTGGAAATCAAGGTCCGAGAGTCTGGTGGAAGAGTGGAGAGGCACAGAATCCATGCTGCTTGAGGTCCAGTGTGAAGTTTCCCCAGTCAATGATGGTTTGGGGTGTCATGTCATCTGCTGGTGACATGGTGGTCCACTGTGTTGTCCAGTCACAGTCAACAGTCATCCACCAGGAAACTTAAGTGCACTTAATCCTTCTGCTGACAGGCTTTATGGAGATGCTACTTTTATTTTCCAACAGCACTTGACACCTGCCCACACTGCCCATGGTACCAAAAGCTGGTCCAATGACCATGATGTTTCTGTGCTTGATTGGCCAGCCAACCCGCCTGATCTGAGCCCCATAGAGAATTTATTGAGTAGACCCAACAATGCAAATGACCTGAAGGCCGCTATTAAAGCAACCAGGACCCCCATTACACCTCAGAAAGAACCACAGGCTGATTGGCTTTGGTTCATGCAAAATGAGCCATTTCTGACATTTCTGTATCCTTTACTTGATGAGCAGCTGAATTTTAGGTTTTTATTATCTGTAGGCCATAATCATTAGAATTACAAGAAACAAAGGCTTGACATTTTATGTCATGTGTAAATAATTTATAAAATATATAAGTTTCACTTTCTCAACCGAGTGACAAAAATATTAAACATTTTCTCGATATTCTAAGTTCCTGAGGTGTACCTGTATGCTCTAGATTGTTACTTTTGCAGTTTCAATTATTATTTAACAGTCAGTTCCATGAGAACATAAATAAATGCTGTTTCAGCAAAAATATTGACCGGAATCAGCCTAACAACACAGTTGCAATGTCATCGCAATCAGTATATTAAATTAACCAATTTAATATTAGGTATATATATTTCTTTTATTGTGCATTTTTAACTTTTGAGAACAACAAGTGTCAATTTCTAAAAGGAATACACATCTGCTTTGTAAGCATTACAACACAGACTATGACAGTCAGTATTTGATGCCGTTTTCAGGCATCGCTACCCAGACAACAGAATCAACAGAACATTACCATAAAGGTCGTTACCTCTCCTTTCAGGGAGTCCTTGCTTGGCGATGAGGATGGTCCTGAGGCGAAAGCCCCGGGAGGGTCACGCTCTTCCACTGCTACCCGCCTGTTAAGGCCGGGGTCACTTGTGGGCCGGCGGCCCGGGCACACAATGTCAGAACTGCGACTGCGGACCAGCCTGTCAGGGAATGAATAGCGCTGCTTTGATTGCTCCAGCTCAGCCTGGGCCAAGCACTGGGCCATGCAAATGGAGTGCCGTATATCATGCCCAATGGCATGGGCTTCAGGGATGGGAGGATCAGGGGGAGGGTGAGTGGGCCTGGCGTAGTGCACCTTGGGCCTAACTATTGTCCCTGTGGAAGACCCTAAAACAATAAAGAATGAAAGGAGTGAGGAAATCCATAAAACTATAGCAATCTAGTAGCAATATGTAGAACATCTCTATTTTCCAAGTAACTAGCCAGCTTTTTGCAGCTTCCTGCAGACACACTTAAGGGTTGGGGAAATAAATACACAGAAAAGTCCAAACATATTAATAAAATAATACAGTTTTTCCCATATCAAGTCATTTCACATTTCTAAGGAGACAATCTGAAAATCTAATCAGCAGAAAAAAACTCGTCTGTGGGGGAGAACGCTAAAGAGAGATGTTGGTGGGAGATGAGCCCTAGGTGGAGGTAGGCCACCTGTTCCAAGGGTAGACTCTCTCCTGAAAAGCTTCCAATGGCAGCCTCTTGCCATAAGCACAGTGGGACAAGGGGACAGTGCCAAAGAGCCTGGGGTGAGGTCTCGCAACCTGTCATCCCCTCACCTTGGCATAGAGACACAGAAACTACCATTCCTCTCACAAATTTTCCTGCACCACAAACAACATTTAAAGGAACTATATTCAAGCTAAAACCGGATATTTTAGAACACTAAATGACCTGAAAAAAATGGGCATTTCCCTTAAACGTCTAATAGTTCATAATCAAGAATTTTAGAAAGTACAAGTGGAACTCTGAATAGTTTTGCACGACTCAAACATGACTCAAGCTGATGAATTTAGGGTGGAGATATGACAATACTCATGTCTAGCTCTGACTGCCCACAGAACACTGTGAAACTGTAAATTACCTTCACCAGAGGAGAGCGGATCAAACATGGCGAGCAAAGAATCGGCCTGTGAAGGTGGAGATGTCAGATGGTGGGCTCCTTCAGACACGTGAAAGAATGAAGCAGTTAACAGTGTTTCGGAAAATGAACCTTTATTTTAAAAAAAACTAATCAAGCACAGTGGTGATGCATAGGGTTATCCATGAGGTTGAAACTATAATGTAATGTTTAAACAGTTTTTTCCAGAGAGGTAGAAGAAAAAAGAACGTGTAAATCAGTGTCGTTCAGAGCTGTGTCTAGTTTTTGATCAATTTCTTGAAAAACTCTGACCTGCTGAAATACATTTTTGCCAATTCCGACTTCGGACTGTGAATAACAGCATTAAAGACATTTCTATCTAGCCTTCCTGGTAAGAGCAGTCATCAATGATGTTAGGCGCAGAGGCAACGTTACATTAAATTTGAAAGTAATTGCTGTCAAATAGGGTTTTACTAATATTTTAAAACAAAGACAACATAATTACAGAGCTAACCATCTTCAGCCTTTTATATTACAGGTGCGGTCAGCATTAATGACAGTAAACAACTGTGTATTTCCTAGAGAAAGACTTTCATCTTAACTAAGCTTCCCAAAAGGCTGCCAAAATTCCCTACTGAAACTTTTTCCTTAGCATAGACTGAAAAATCAAATCCATGAGAGCAGCTCTGCTGATAAATGTTGAGCCTTCCTGTTATTACCTAAAAGTCTATCTCTCTTAAAGTAGCAGCCTGAAAGAACAGCAGATTTATTTCCGTAGAAAACATAGTTGTAAAACAGCCTTTCAGTCTTCTTTGTTCAGTAACAACTTCCATACTGAAGAGTGTTGTTGTTAATGTGACCTGTAAGTGCTTAGAATCAAAACATGACTAGATTTAGGTGTTGCCATTCATCAGTAAAGGCTGGTCAAGCTGAAAATCTGTTTATTGCGGTCACCTGCCGATTTCACCATGGATCTCTATTTTATTAGACAAAAAAAAAACTTAGCAGCAGAAACCCCAACACTTGCACACATGTAAATATTTTATTTTCGGATCACCATTCACTTTCATTTGGCCACTCTGCAATTATAAAAATATCAGGGAAAATGTAATAAAATGCAGGCATTAGCTCTGAAACTAATAAATATAGTAAGAAAAGCAGTCATTTAGTTGTGTGGCAGGTATCCAAGTGGTGGCAGTAAAAAGGTCATGTTAAAGTGGATTTCACCACGTTAACAGCAGAGGAAGAAGAGAAGTGAAATTCTCTTACCATGACCCGACTCCTCGCCATCAGGACTGGTCACGGAGTCCTTGCCACCGAAATCTGAGCTACACTCTGACCGGAGGTCCTCAATCTTGTTTGGGATGTCTTCTGAGGTCGCACTGATACCTGTAGCGTTAATGCACAAAGTGAACAGTTCTTCTGAGGACAAAAGCAAACTCAATATCACCTCTACAGATATATGTTTTAACTTGGCAGCAGTCAAAAAAAACTGCATGTGCAGTGGTTTTTAAAACAAAAGAGGATATTTTTCTCTTTAGACTTTGTTGTATTGTCTCTCTCATGTGGGAACCCAGTGGGAACTTTAAATTGGTAGCGTAAGCTCCCATGGGTTAAGGGAAAGACACGGGTAAGAATGATCATCAGAAGCGCACTATCCATCGGCGGGATCCTGTGGGACATTCCTCCTGTGAGCTGAGCCAGGAATGTCCCCGCTGGCTTCCTAATCTGGAATACTACTTCATGTACTTCCAAACTGCATGTCCACCTGAGCCCACGGACGACACGACCAGCATTAACCCCCGTGCCTTTCAGAAAACTTCACAGCGATGCAACTATGCAGGTTAACTACCCTAACAGCAACATGACCGCTCTAAACACAAAGAGACTGAGAAACGGAGGTCTTTTTTTTTCTACCCAAACCTAACAATGCAGTTCTAAAAGAGGCTACAGAATTAAATACTGAAACCTGACTGAAGGTTTCTGGGAGAAGAAAAGAAGCAGTTAATGTTTTTCTTTTTTTTTAGATTTATACCTGAGACAACACTGAGGCCTGGTGTACTCGGTCTCGAACTGACTTCTCTGACCTCTGTGTCATCTGAGGTGCTGCCTACCCCAGAGCAGCTCTCCAGCTCCTGCAGACGCTCCTCCTGCTTCAGGTCTGGGGCTTCTGCCAACAAACCAGGAACAAAATTATTTCATAAAAATATTAAAAAGGTACTAAAATACTCTTTATGAAGAAAGTTTATTATGCCCCTGCCCTCAGTTGCTGAGCACTGCCAGTCAGCTGACTGGGGGAAGGCTCTTACACTTGTCCCTCGCTAGCACAAAAGACAAATTTAGCTGTTTGGAAATAATTTCAGTGACAAAAACACTTAAAAGCCACAACAAATTTTGTCTTTGTATTTTTTTTGCTTAAGTGTGTGTGTGCCAAATTAACAACTACATGCTACTAAAACTAATGGATGTGGTACATTACTTTGGCATCAGTGAAATAATGAATAATGAAACTGCATTATTTTTTACATGGGCCCCATGAAGACTCAGATCCCACTTTACTCATACATGGACATTTTCAAAATCTACTTCTTGCTCTGTTATGATTATCAGGTGAGCAAAAATGTACACATGAAAACACATATAACAAAGCCTACATCATTATTAGCATTATAAGTCCCAATCTAAACAATAAAGCTACCGCATCCAATTCTTTGCCTACCCTGCGGTGCTGTTGGGTCCAACCCAGAGGCTTTATTCTGGCAGCAGTGCTCATTTGAATGCTCGTTAGTAATAATGCGTTGCTCAAGTGCTCTTAAGAGTGTCGTTTTCTGCTGCCTAGCCATGAAACAAGCACTGTGCTTGAACAGAGCACGGTTTCACACCATTATTGAGCAGAACAGGGGCAAAAAAAGCAATCAAGATACTCATGCATGTCATTTTTGTTGCAGTGCACATATTGAAATAGTGCCCTGCTTTAATTAAGACAGGCTCAAGCTTTTCAGAGAAACACTTAAGACATCTAATAAAGCTCTCACTTGATTTTTACAAAGCATTAGCTTTCAAAATGGGGAGCCAGGCACAGCATCTCTAATTGATATAAGATTGGAATAGATGAACTATAATGTACAGTTTTATAGGGATGCAAGGAAACTGCGATGAGTGCTGATGTTGTAGAAATTCACAAACTGGTCTCAAAGCAGCAGATTGGCACGTCTGTCCCTATAAAGAACTGACAGTCTATAGGCTGACTGTAAGCTGAGGACAGCTGCTGTCCTTGTGCTTCTCTCCCCTCTGCTGTCACAGGTGCAAACACACCTGGTGGTCCCTCCAAGGAAACTCTTAGCTGCCTGAAAGACAGGCAAGTGTGCGGAATTACGATAACAGATGCGCACATACGTTTCTGGTGTGGAATGCAGTGGAAGCCACACCTGGCATTCCCCCCAATCCCCCACACTAAAGAAACACAAATATGCCTGCATAAACACGTGTGTTCAAATGCACATCTGAGGCTGTCATGTACTTGCACCACAATAAATGACACTGTTACCAATGCAAAATGTGTTAACAGAGGCAGAATCAACCTTCCTTCCCCCACCTGAGTCACTAGGAAGGACCTCCACACTCCAGGCTTCACTTGTGGTCTCCGAAATGGTGGAGCCGTAGGGGTCCAGCAGAACTGAACTGGAGCCAGGAAGGCACAGCAGGCTGCCGAGCATGTTCTCCGCTGCTGCCCCTTAGAGCACGAGACAAAGAGTTAACGTCCTGAAACAGCATGGAGCTGCTATATTGTCTGGCAAAACGCTGAGCCAGCAACTACTTGCAACAGCAGTTTGACATTACACACAAATTTAAAATAACATTTACTTTGTTCAAGGCAGATACAGATGTGGACAGATGAGTCAGCATCCAAGGTAAAGATGTGTTAAAAGCCTCAAATAAATCTCACACTGAAAATAATTTGAAAAGTAAATGTATTAAGTGGGGGGGGGGGGGGGGGGTGAAATCCATGTTGATAATTGTTTTTAACGTAATCACAGATGGCACCATTATTGGGACCCCTGCTGTCTGTAACACCAAAGAGACATAACGTTGGAGCAAACAGATATACAAATTTGACTATTCCTCTTTGCACAATCGCCTTACATCATCCACAGTCCTGGGTTCTGATCTCTTCTTTTCAACTCTCTCAACAGGTTTTACATATGATTTAGCTATAAAGACTGAGACAACTATGGACGAAGGCTGATTTTCTTCTGGTTAAATAATTCTTTCTTAATTTGGCCACATATTAATGCTCATTATTCTGCTGAGAGACCTAATGATGGAGCCTTTTCACTTTACTGGTAGAGTTGACCATTTTTTTTAATGTAAAATCTACAGGCAGTTCAAAGAATTCATAATGCAATGTACTCTAACGTGGTTTCCATGGGCTTTGGAAAAGAAATTGGCCATCAGCATCACATATCCTCCAACAGAGTTACCAGTAGGCATGAGTTGCTCTTCCACATACGCATCCTTTGTTTTAAACCAGACCCACCTGGTGCTTTTGCCAAGAAAACTCAATCTTGGCCTCATCTGGGTTCCTCCCGGTGTGCCTACCAAATAGCCAGTTGACACGTAGGTTGTGTCTAATGGTTGTCATGGAGAATTAGTGACCAAAAGATACAACTCTCCACTGCAGTTCTCCAACAGTGAGTATTGGAGATATTTGTTAACCTCCGTGCCATTCTGCTCGTTGTGTGTGGGGACTAGGGTTGTGACGATATTAAAACTTCAAACTTGATACCGATACCAAGAAAAATACTTCAGATACTGCAGCAGTATTTTTTCAAGACGCTGGCAGTTTTTTTTCTAGCTTAGAACAAAAAAAAATTATTAATTATAATATGACAATATTTCAGCTTCCTTTATTAGGGTGAAACCAATAAGTAGTTAACAGTTCAGCCCTCATTTAAAAAAATATATAATTTTAAAAAGTGTCACTTTGCTGTTTGGCCAAGAAGTAGACAAGATAACAGTAGTATCAAGTGTTAATATTCTTTATGGAAATATGTACCTTTATTTCTGTTGTACAATTATTTTATTTCATTATAATGGCTTATTTTTAGTGCCACGGTGCGTTTCCATTTGTCTGTCAATCTGCTGTTGATACAAATAACTTTCAGTACTTGGAGACATATAAAGGATTATTCTATACTAAAATGAATTATGTTTCAAAACAAACATGGATCTGGCGCATGCAACGTATCTATTCTCTACAGTGTAAAAAAGGATCTTGTCCATGGAAATGTATTTAGCAGCAGCCCTGTACAATTTCTGTCTTTCTGATTATTTTGCACAATATTTTCTTTAGTGCGATGGGTTCCTACGTTTTTCTGCTTTAATTCTCAGCTTCAGTCTGGCTACACCATAATCTGTGCTTTTATAAGCTACATTAGCCAATGTCTTTCCAACTAAAAGCAGGAGTAATGGAATGGGGTGCACTGGTTTGTTTCGTTGATTCACCAATTAGTAGCCGACTGAGCCGTCAGCTGATTTAACATTTTAATGCGTTAATTCATACAGTAGTAGAATGGAGTGTTGTGTGGTTCGGAACTTTTCACTTTAGGGAGCTCAGACCGGCAGAACACCGTCATTGGGTTGTCTGTGTCCGTGGAGCTAATATTTAACCAGATAGCATTACATTATGTCACCCGGGAGGTTTACAGCTTCACTATTGCAAATTTGGGAACTTTAAGTTGCTCTCAAACCCCAGGGTTTTAGCATTAGCAAAGATTGCATGTAGCATTGGTTCACCATTTTGTTTTTTCCCTGTCTGTCTGCCTCACACAGAAAGTACCTTCAAAAAGTGTTTTGTTTGCCTTGTCAGCTAAAGGGTGTTGCCTATGTTTTTTGTTTGTTTTTTTCCTGACTATTATCACCATGTTAGAGTTTAAAACTTCCAGCAGCAGCTCATTGTTTTGGGAGGGGCTGAGTGTCTCTGTTGTTGCAGCACTGCTGCAGGAAGAAGTTCCACAGTTTGGGGAAACAAAAATACATCAGTTTGTATTGATATTGATGCAAATGAGTATCTTTGAATAATTCATTTTTTTTAGTATCGATTATATCGAACTATCGATTGTTTTGACAACCCTAGTGGGGACATTAAATAAGGGTCCTCGTCCAGCCTGTGGCCAATGAAAATGGGCGTCTTTGTCAGGTCATATTTCTACTCCCAGGAACCAGAATGCCATGGATAAGAATACGGAAGTTAGTAGACACTCTGATTACCTTAAAACAGTAAAGTGTAAATAAAACATTTTCATATTTATTTAAAAGAGATTAATAATAGTACCAATAATGGTCCCACTAGCAATTTTGTTAAAACAATTTTTTAGCATGGGATTTTTTCTCTCCATTTAATAAACGTACTCAAATTAAAGGTTGGGGGTTTTCCAAAAATTTGTAGTGTTAGATAGTTCTGCACCAGTAAAGGGTCAACGTATTTTAAGGCTTTCTGCAACTTCTCCATGGATGCCAAAATATTTGTGTTTGTACTTAATTGCTGATTCCAGTTTAGAAGTGAGGAACACAATTTTCAGTAATCCAATTAAAAAAAATCAAAAATAAATGAAAAAAAGATATTTTATAAATATACACAGAAAAGAAGAATGCATTTTTCCCATCTTAATTAAAAGTTCTATGATCAACGCTTTAACTAACCAGCATAATGATTTGAAACAAGAAAAAACATGACCCGTCAAGGGAATAAGACTCATAGATCATGAGATATGAACACACTAAGGGGTCTATTGCATTTCATAGTGGGACACACAAGTGGAAGCACCATTGTGCCAAGGGTCAGAGGTTAATAGTAACATCTCATCCCATACTGGCCTCTGGGGCCACGACTTAAAGCTGCTGATTAAGTGCAGCATAATTCACAACTAAATCACTGCTTTGTCCATCCTCCTAGAAAGTCCCTCTATCTCCATTTGGGAAGCAGTGACTTAACAAGGCGGAAAAATGCAGAGGAGGGAGGGGGGAAGCTGGGCAAGCAGGTGTGAGTGGGAGTCGGTGTCCGCGGCTGATGACCAAAAAGTCAACCTGCGGTAGGTGCACTCCCTGGTTAGTGAAGCTTCCACATCCTGGCACATGCATACAGACTGAGCACACACACATGCCAGCACCCAGGCAACAGTGTGTGCTGCTTTTGGCAGGGGCAGGCCTCTCACTGACAGTGGGAATGCTCCATCCCCGCTGCCCATGTTTACAGTCTTCAAGGTAGGGGCGCAGAGTACTTGTCTTTCAGGTGATGATTAAATGAGTGGCACAACAAGAAGTGAAACAATTAGAATTTCTGCCTCATTATCATGGTAATCTTATCAGAGGGATAATGAGGTATTAATGGATATTTAATGTGCATCTCATAACCCAATCCCTTGGAGAAAACACATAAGGAAATCGCTGTAAATTCACTTAATGATGGAAAAGTCCCCCAACACCATATTCCGAAGAATGAAAAATGGAGGATGCAAATGAGAAGGAACCAAGGTCAATAAGACTGAGGGGACTGAGTGAATGTCAGTGAAGAGAGAGGGAAATAATAAGTTGGGATAAGGATACTTACAAAAAGACATCAGGAAATGCTCAAAGATCTTTTCTGGTTACACTGTAAATAAACCTTTTAAGCCCTTAACCTCAGGTTTTCTGTCACAATGTGGGCTTGAAAGAGTGCAGCGACCCCACACCACAACTAACAGCTTTAGCTGCACAAGTGTGACTTGTTGTGCATGTCAGTCGCTAAAATTAGTTTGCATAAAATAAGAGCTTTTTAAAAAGTCTGAAAATCAAATTTTGACTTTGCATCTATATGTCTCTTATATTTTAAATACATTCATGTTAAATCTTATTCTTCAAGCACTAACTTGTTTAAAGAGTGCTCCATCCATTAAGTGCTTGAAAATGTACTGATATTCATTATGGTAAATGACACTGACACATTTGTTTCTTTAGCAACAGCATATATATTGATTTATTACACACTCAACTATTTTTATTCATTTTAATGAGGATTATGACTTAGAGTAAAAAAGAAAAATTAGTTTTTAGGAAAATTAGAAGATTACATAAAACCAATAAAAAGGCATTTTAATACAGAAATGCCATGTTATGGTCTTTACTATGGGGATGACTGCTGACTTGACAGTTGTTGTGACACCCTCCATAAAGACGGTCAGCTGGTATCCAAGTGTGTCAATGGAAAGTTAAATGGAAGGAAAAAGTATGGTGGAAAAAGGTGATAACAGCTTGAGAAGATTGTGGGGCAATCTCTAATAGTTTGGCAAAGAGAGACAATGTCAAAAGCATCTTATCTGGGCTAAGAAAAACATAATGTACTGTTTCACAGCGGTCCAAAGTCCTCTTTTTGGATTAAAGTAAAAATAGCATTTTATTTCAAAAAACATTATGGAGAAACACTGTAGAAGCACACAAACCAAGTTGTTTGAGATCCAATGTGGAGTTTCCATAGTCAGTGATGAGTTTGGGAACCAAGTCCAAAAGCAGCTCAGCTGTCTGTCAGGAATCTTTAGACCATTTCATGCTACCCTCAGCTGACAACCTTTATTGAGATATTGGTCTCATTTTCCAGCAGGACTTGGCACCTGCCAATACTGGCAGAAGTAACAATACCTGGTGTTATGATCATAGTATCGCTGTGATTGATTGGCCAGCAAGCCCAGGTACTGTCAAGAGGAAGAGAAGTGGTACCATAACCACACACAACGCAGACGAGCTGAAGGCTGTTATCAAAGCAACCTGGGTTGCCTTACGACTACAGCAGAGCCGCAGGCTGGTTGCCACTACGCCGCTCTGCACTGATGCAGTAATTCATGAAAAAGGAGTCCTGACCAGGTACTGAGTGCATATATTATACAGTAAAGAATCTCTGTAAACCAAATGTTCTAATTTTCTTAGAATCTAATTTTCATTTGGTTTTTATCATCACAATTTACAGAAATAAATGCTGGAAATATATCGCTCTGCAATGAATTTCAATAATATCCAGGATTTACGTTTTGAAATAAAATGAATGCAACTGTTTGTGTTCTACATTTCTTTGCAGGGGCTAAAACTATAAACAAATGTGCTTTTGGATGCTGTTTCACCCAAATACCACAAGGTGATGACATTTCTCTCAATATCCTTAAATACAGATGGTCTCTCTGTTAATTGACTTGTGTATGTTTATTAATTAAATTTTGATGCACAGATCGTCTACATATGAAGAATGCACAAAGGTTCTGCACCTGCTATTTCCTGCAATCGATCTTCATCCATATTTGGGTCAAAGTCGCTTCCAAGGACGTCGGTGCTCCAGGTTTCGCTGACCGTCTCAGAAATGTCACGGTCATCCGTCAGACCCATCATATCTCTGATCTCGAACTTGCGTAGTTTGTCATCCAGGTTGTCCTGTGTGGTGGCTGGAGGAGACAAACCATCACAAATTCAGAACGAGTCGGCCCGTTTTGTTGATAATTGTGTTTATCTTATTTGTTTGGTGAACTGCTGTATCAGGAATACAAACATGCATGTATTATACTAAATATTTCAGCACTATTCAGAGATGCAAAATTGTACCCTGTTCATGCTCCAAGAGCTGCAGCGCTTCAACCCCGTTGCTCCCCGACGGTCCAGCTCCCAACTCAGAGACAGACTCTCCCTCCAGGTCCAAGGAGGACACAGAGTTGGAACGATTGGATGGTCCTTAAGTTTTTTTAAATAAATAAATAAACAAACATCAGTGAGTCAGCAGGACCATAATATAGTGACTGTATTTACCAAACTACAACACAGGGTTTATTATTTGTGTATATTCATCTTTTCATGAAAAACAGGAAGCATTTTATTTTACTTCTGAAAAAATGTGTCAACAAATAGTTTTTTTGGCATGTTTTAACTGTTTGTCACCAGGCTGCAGACTGACCCTCTGAGATTCCCTCCAAGTTGTCGCTGCACAGTGAGAAGCGTAGCGTTTTGTCTGGTTTACCATGCAGCTTGGTATCGTCAGCAGGGCCATCCCCCTGGGGCCCATCAGCCATCTGCAAGTTCAATACCTGCAGAGCAGAGAAGAGATAAACAGACAGTTTACAGAAATGAGCTCTGTGAGGTTGCTTTGACACAAGTCATTCTGGTTTACCCAATTCAACAACAGCGCTTCAAATTTCATTTGGAGCAGAGAATTTGTTTTCCACAAGATACGTCTGTTCTTTTCTCCTTTTTCCCTGCTTTGTTTTTGTAGCGTATACCATTGCCAGGCACATTCAGAGAAAAGTAAAATGCCTAGCAGAGACTGTAAGAGGTCTCACTCCCCTTCAGTGACAGGAAATAATATTGGGCTGAATTTATCACATCATCATCTCCCCTGCAAATGAGTACATTAATTCAAGTCCCATTACCTCATTCTCTGACATCATCCCAGGGACAGTTTGAGGACCAGTTCCGAGTGAAATTACTAGCACATCCTCTGGCATCAGCTCTTGCAGGGACTCTTGGGAGCTGGCCTCTGCCTCCCCCTCCTGGGCTATGTTGGTACGGCTACGGCTGCGAGCAGCTGCTGGGTTGCAGGTGACAAAAAAAGGGAACCGTGATTTCTTCATTTTGGAAATATTTTAGGTTCCAAAAACTTTTAAAAGGTTTTTTTAAACCAACAAACTAGAGAAAGCTAACTTTATGCTATGATAATAGATTGCAAATCTTAAGAAAAACACACAAAACTGTAATCTAATGATATAAATAACAAAATAAAAAACAGAACTATTAATACAAGCTATCAAACTAATACGGCTTTAGTTTATATGAAGGAAGTTAGTAATAAATAAAGGGCTGCACGGTGGCGCAGTTGGTAGCACTGTTGCCTTGCAGCAAGAAGGTCCTGGGTTCGATTCCCGACTGGGGGTCTTTCTGCATGGAGTTTGCATGTTCTCCCCATGCATGTGTGGGTTCTCACCAGGTACTCCGGCTTCCTCCCACAGTCCAAAGACATGCCTGTTAGGTTAATTGGTAACTCTAAAAATTGTCCTTAGGTGTATGAATGGTTGTATGTGTGTTGCCCTGCGATGGACTGGCGACCTTTCCAGGGTGTACCCTGCCTCTCGCCCATAGACTGCTGGAGATAGGCACCAGCTCCCCTGTGACCCACTATGGAATAAGCGGTAGAAAATGACTGACTGAAGTTAGTAATAAAAAGAAAAGTGAATACTGAACTTTATTAGGCATGGGCCGGTTACCGGTATCAAGGTAAACCAAGATTTTAAAAGGTAACATTGTCAAAACCTCTTATAAAGATCAACACACATCTGCTTTACTTTAACGGCTTTGTTGTCTTTCTCATTTTGAAGAGCGGCTAAAAGAAATAGGGTCCTGTATCGAGTCATATTTACACCCAGGCAAACGGAAAATCATGGATCACTGAAACCTCAAAGAAGTAATGCGTTTTGTTTTTTTGAAACGCTTCACTGACGTTTATTTCATAGGGATTGTTAAATGACAATTATTTATCATGATTTTCTTTTTCACCTCTAATTTAAAACCTTCTATTTTTCCAAAATATTAATTGTTAGATTATACTATAGTAGATTTGTTAATATTAAGACTTTTGATGCATTATTACCAATGGTGCCAATTATAAAGGTTGCTGCATAATTATTTTCAACATGAGAAACAGAGCAATAGAATTGGGTTGTGATCTTTATACTTTATACCAATCTAAATAAATCTTCATTCAAAAATATCAGGTAACTTTCTCAGCTAAATTGGGTCCTGAAAATGATTTTTTTTATATTGAACAATTAGAGATGCACCGATCAGACTTTGCCTGTCCAATACAGATTTCATGTTCCCTTTGAGATCCAACCTGCTGGTTGTATTTTTTTTTTTTTGAGGAATATAACATAAAGGAGAAAACAATGCTGCAGATTATTTTAAAGCAGTAGTTGTTTTGAATCAAACAGAAAATACTGTTTGTGAAGACAAATCTATTAATACCCTACCTGTATCTGATTTTTATTCAACTAAAAAGCATCTGAGCTCATGTACTGCACCTTGACCCCATGGAAACCTTTGTAAGCTCTTAGTTTTGGCCTAGTTTTTTTCTTTTCTTCTGGTTGAATACAAACAAATGTTGCAGATACACAGATGATATTAAATTTTTCTAAAGTAACCCTGTATACTAGTAACGGTTCAAATATGAATGTTTACTAATCCTACAGACCAGAAGCAGCAAAGGTAGATTGTTTTGTTTCCACTCTACCTGGTGATGAATAGCCAAAATCTGATGAATGACGAAGCAAAATAAACACAAAAAAAGCAAAACAAAATCAGTGAAGAAAAAAAACTTTTCTCTTTGTCATGATCAATAAAAAGTCCTGTGGAAGGCAAAGCAAGGCACTACGTGAGCACACAGACAACAGCAGTGCTACGCAACAGAAATCACGGCGGTGGCTGTGCAGCTTGGAGAATGGGCCGATGCTTAATGAGTGTTAACTAACACCCAGGCTGGCTGAGACAACATATAGAGTGGGTTAGGTGCTCTGCAGCTCTGAGTTAACCAACAGGCTACCCACCAAAAGGGGTTACTAATGGAATGTGAGCAGACAGAGTGGTGGTGGAGGGGTCCCAGCACGTTATAGCGGCTAAATGTTGTCCTGGTCATTCATTGGCAGCACGAGAGGAGAAGAAAAGGACAGAGTAGAGAGTTGGAGAAAGAAGAAACACAACATCTCAGAATTCAGCGCTGTTCAAATATCAAGTCATGTCCAGCATATCAATATTAGAATTAGAAAAAAAGCTAACACAAGTGGTTTATTTCTATGTAAGAGTGTTGCTAAACCATCATTTGAGAATGCTAATGAAGGTAATCTATGCTTCTTTTTCTATCCATTCTAATTAAAACTGTTCATTTATATTTGGTCATTTAATTGGTTGTCATTTCTGTAATTGAACTTCAATCCAGGGCATGCTAATTATCCCTGTAACAAGCTGAGAAGTAGCTCATTAGCTTCCACAGGTTTTCACCAAGTAGCTGTGCATCATCGTCATGCTTTTTAATAGGCGTCAAGATGTGTATACTCAGTTCTCAGCATGCCCAAATATATTTTAATACACAATATCAGAAAATTACAAGACGTCACAACATATGAAGTAGGTCAGTAAATGAAACCTAAAAAACCTGAACAGCAAGCAGACACAGACGGAGAATGCGGTGCAGGAGGGTACCTATGGGTAATCTGTTCTTCTTGTTGGCAGGAGTTGTGGCTGGAGAAAGCTGAGGGGTGTTGGAGGGAGTCAGCTCCAAACTGTTGCTCTTCATGGTTTGAGACTGGGGCACATTAGCCAGCAGGGTCTCCAGGGCCATGTGCTCCTCCTCTCGAAGGTGATCTCCGGCCATTACATTCCGCACAAAGTCCACCTATGATGCAAGTGGAAGACATTTCTCAGAATAAAGTATAGAAATATTTCATGAAAGGTTTGAACTGTTTTGAACAAGGTTGTTGGTGGCTTTGGACAAGTTTGCTCTTGACATTTTAAAGTCTACAAATGTAAAAAAAAAAAAAAAGAGATTAAATACGATGTAAAAATATCTATGGGGCGACTGCGACTGCAATGGTGGTTGGGGTTCGTCCTGTAATCAATGGGTTGCCGGTTCTAACCCCTGCTCTGTCTGTCTCAGTCGTGTCCTTGGGCAAGACACTTCACCCGCCATGTCTGCTGATGGTGGCCAGAGGGTTCGGTGGCGTCGATTGTATGGCAGCCTCACTTCTGTCAGTGTGCCCCAGGGCAGCTGTGTGTTTGAATGGGTGAATGACTGATTGTAGTTTAAAGAGCTTTGGAGTCATGATAAAGCGCTATACAAGTATAAGCCATTTACCATTTATCATCTATGCCCCTCAACCTTTTTTCATTTTAAATGTGATAGACTAGCACAAAGTAGAAAACAATCATAAGGTAAAGGGAAAATGATACGGGGTTTTATTTTTACCAGTGAAAATCTAGTGGAAATAGTGTGTGTTTGAAGGTAGCCACCCTGGGTCAGCACTTTGTAGAACCACCTTTCACTGAACTACCAGCTACAACAGGTTTAAGGCTATGTCTCTATCAGCTTAGCACATCTAGAAAATGAAATTCTTGTACATTCGTCTTTGCTCAACAGCTCAAGCTCATTGTATGAAGACTAACTGGGAGCAGCAGTTTTACGTCTTGTTTATTTTGGGTTATATTTTATGTTTCATATGTATATTTTGTTTGTTTTGAAGAGTTGCAGCTGAGAAGATCCCTATGGACATGTTTATGGAAAACAGTTGTGTATAGTTTTCTTATGATTTAGTTCTACCTTAATATGTTTATATGTGCAACCTAAAGTCATATTCAATAAATTAGAATATATGTGATGAGGCTGGTTTGTCAGATTAAAAGTACCTTTTAAAAATAACCTTTAAGCAGCCATTAAACAAACTTCTCATCAAGCCCATGTTTCTGTATTAAAATGTTTTTTTATTTGGTCTGATGCAAAATTTTAATCTTAAATATCATGTTTTCATTGTTGTATGCTGAAATTCATCATTATTAACAGAAATAAACTCTTGAAAATATCAGTCTGTGTGTAATTAATAAGGGATTCATTTACTGAAATGAATTACTGACATAAATTAAAGTTTTTAATAGTATTCTGATTCATTTAATATGACCGTTTACTTTTTAAGCTACAAAACATTTAGTTTATATTGTTTGTGGCTTTTAATGAACAAGTTGTATTTTTTTACAATATGGATTTCATGACTAAAGAGGACATTAACTTTCTTCTTGCTACCTGTAACTACAGTAAAACTTTATTCTCAATTTCTGTAGATATCTGTAACCTAAAGCAAATGATAAATGTTAAATAATTGTAATTAGTGAATGAAAAGTGGATCACGTTTCCTTCAGAGTCCCCAAACGTTTTCAACACAAAATTCCAAACTTTTCCAGAGTAAAATTTCAAAACAATTCCCGATATTTAAAAACAAAAATAGAAAATTACCAATTAGTTTCTATTATCTGCATGGTCTATAAAATACACAATGTTGAGGTTGCAGTCTGATCCAGTAGCGATGTGAAGGGCACTGCTTTATTCTGAAAAACTTACATCAGGTCTATACATTTTTCAAGCTTCTATTATTTATGTAAAAGTTCAAAAATGTGAGGTTTTATTGCTTTGTGTGACGTCTAAACCCGACCCATTTTTAAAACCACACACAGGACCGTCTAAAATGGATCTAAAAAGACCTAGATACCAAAATAGTAAAATGGCTTTTTTTTTTAAGTTTATCTACTTTTTGATTAATGTTTATCTCAGATTCCTCACAATCAGTAACTTTAAAACTGTGGCCCTATAAAGTTTTTTTTTCCCCAAACTCTTTTTTTTTTTTTTTTTCCAAATATGATTGAATTCTAGGCTGAAGCCTGGAATTAATAATGTAGTGGAAGAAATAAGGATACCTAACTTAAGATGTGAAAATTGAAAGATGAAGGATATAAATGAAATACAAATATATGTAAAAAGCAGCTAAATCTTAAAAAATTCTGATTCAATTTCTGTTCATCTTCTAGAGAACAGAATGAGAAATTAAGTCTGGAAACTCAAACATCTTTCGATATTCCATTTTCTTTTTGACAAACTTTTCCAAACCTGGAAAATGATAAGAGATAATTCCAAGCCGTCTTGGGCCACATTATTCTAGCTGTAATAATCAACATGTGATAGATTGGGGATTTGTCCAGGGTATATCCTGCCTCTTGCCCAGTGACTGCTGGAGATAGGCATCGCATAAAATCCCAGTAAAATACATAGATGGTTTCCTTACATTGCATTTGTAAGGAAATAGCAGCAAATAAACCTCATATTTTTTTGACAAAACCTACCAGTGCAAACAGCTGACTATGAGTAATATAGACAGCTGTTCTACTGAGGCCTTCGAGAAGGTTCATGGAGGACATGGGTGGGGTCTCAACTGCTTGTCCTCCAATCACCACATCCAGAAAAGCGGCGACACAACTCTGGAAACAGAGACAGAAAATAAGAGAAGTTTTTTTTTCTCCAGAAGCAGATCAAGTAGAGACTGGACAAAGCACCTAAATGTCAGAGTTTACATAGTGCCTGAGTTAAATATTTCTCAACGCAGCATTAGAAGGACAAAAGACCCTTAAAACTGGCATAAAATATATAGGGCTTTTTTTTTTCCTAATCTGACAATATTTTCCATCAAATACTAAAAATAAGAAACAGAATCACAATGATTCTCTGAAATTATCTTAACCACAGCATAGGAGACAGAAAGTTGTTTTCACTGATTAGTGGAAATTAGGTCTAGTCCACATAAAGACAAAAACCCTATCATTTTAAAAAACCTTTTCTGTAGATGGCACATTAGAAAAAAAGCGTCCACATGGGGGCACGCAGCAGCACAGGAAACGCTGCAGTGTGGATGCCGTGGCGGTGCTGTGACACTGCCACTGCAACGCCGGGCATGCGCCGACAACTCATGCAACGTAAACACAGCAACACGGTGGCAAATATGAACAATGGAGCTTCGTAGGAGAGCTTTATTTGGACTGATGATGAAGTCATGGTTGGAAAAGAAGCGTTTCCCATGTACACGGGCAGCACAAAAACGGCATTTTTGAGACATTTTAAAAAAGGATTGTTTTTGGTCTCTCAGAACGCCGGATTCGTGTGGACTCCTTGCCTAAACAACAAAGTACCTTTGCGAATACACCTAAGATGGTCTCTGTGTGGATGGGGCCTTAATGGACACACCTGACAGAAAAGCAACTGATTAAACTGTATCATACTGCAAGTTTGGTTTTTAGAATGTCTTATTGGTAACTAGAGGCTTTAAATGGTCAATCAGTGTGGAGTTAGTTTGGAATCATCAAAAAAAAGTTATTAGTCTTTTTTTTTGTTGCAGATTTCTGCACTTCATGATTGTAATGATGACAATTAAAGCAGTCCAAATATCCCCACAACAAAACAAAAATCACAGTTCGACCCAAAGTATCACACTTGTAGACAAGGGCTTTGTGCAACTCGCAACAGTCAAAATAAAGAAAACACTTTGATCAGACCCACCTTATCAAACTTAGACAAACTGCTTTTCCGCCTTGGATCAGAATCACCATCAGCCATGGCCAGCTGCTGCAAAAGTTGCCCCACCTGTATAAGAAAAGCCGTACAGCATCAGATCGTTCAACATGCTGAACGTGTAAATATATGGAGACGGAATCCTTCAGCTCATTTACCTGCATTAGATTAAAACGAGCCACTTCATTGATGGGTGCATCTGAGATGATGCCATACTGTTCTGGGTTGACTATAGCCGGGCAAATGAAACAGGTCAGCAGGAGGTCGGTGCACATGGTGCGCACCTCACCCACTTCAAGACGCTCGACACATGACAGAGTCTTGTACATCTGGGACACGATCCAGCGCAGGCTGTGAGGAAAGCAATAGGTGTTCTGCTTCAGGTAACCGATGAACTTGTTCACCAGAGCAACCAGCTTGGCTTCGTTGATCTCTACAGCTGCCTGCACTCTTTGCTTGTAGTCCTCGGAGCCTTTCTCCCCAAAGCGTTCCTGCTGGGCTGGAGTGAGGCGCTCTGTCACCTTGGCAGGGTCGGTCTCCAGGTGATCCTCATCCTCCACCAGCAGCTGCATTATGGGTTCATGAAGGGTGGCAGTGAGGAAGAGCTTGGCTGAGTACAGGCCCTCGGAGAAGAGTTTGAAAAGGATGCTGAAGGCACAGGTTCCACGTCGGAGGAGACGGCGAGGGTTGTCGCTCTCCTTCAGCTCAAATTCTATCAGGTATCTCAACACCTGCCAGAAAAACAAAAAACAAAGCTTTAATTAGAACCGACTGTTTTTTCTAGTGCCTATGAGACTGTTTTTCTGCTCTTCTGACCTGCAGCAGGTAGCTCTCATCCTCCTGCATGATACAGTTGCCATAGAGTGAGGTGAAGACGGTATGGATGACACCCTGGGTGTGCTCCTGGTTAAGTCTTTCTCCTGCCACAAGGCAGGATGCAACAAGTCTGGGATTTTCCCACAGCCTGGCCAAGAACTCGCCATAGATTGTTTCCTGGAAACCCAGAGTCTTGTAGCCGTCGGTGAACTGCGTATCTTCCAGCATTTTGGCATGTTGGCAGCACTCAGCCGGGGAGGCCTCCACACTATAGGACAGAGATTTTTTTATAATCAATATGCATCTTAAAAACAGTCTCATTTCAATGGCATTTTTATTTTTGTCTTCCTTCCAACAGATAAACATGTATTTGTGTTCTCTAGTCAGTAGACCTATAGTTTTCACATACACTCATCACCATGAATGTGATTAAATTTGGGCTTTTGTTAGTTTATTAATAAAGAACTTCAATGGTTTTTAAAAACAAGAACTGAGTTTGAATTTATTGTAGATTTTCACTTATCAGCACAGAGTTGGACATACACATATAAGTGCTCTGACATTCGGGTAAAGGTTGGGTACCTGTCAAAGACCCAGCTTTTAAGCATAGTCCATGAATGTCAAATAGGGGTGAGGATAGGCCCCGTCCAGAAGCTTAAAGTCAGTCTGCTAAATCCATTCTAAAACCAGTTTGATTAGCTGTTAATTTAAGGTGATGTTAAAGAACTGGGAGGTTATACTCCTTCATTATTCCACCCACTTTGAGCAATGCATCTGGACCATAGACAACGAAACAGACCCAAGGTATGATGCTACCGCCATCATGCCGGACAGCTAGCTCAGTGTTCTTAGAATCGAAGGTCTCACTTTACTACCGCAAACATGATTTTTGTCATCATGTCCAAGTAGCTCTATCTTTGTCTTATCTGACCATAAAACATTTGACTTGTCCCAGTAAACAGCTCCAACTTCAAGAAAAACATTACACTCACATCAAACTTCCTGATTGGCCTATCCAAGGCCCTGACCTTAAATGACCTAATCATGGGCTATGCTTAAGATTCAGGTCCATGGCAGGAAACCAGTGATTTTAAATAAACTCTCAACTCTTCCAAGAAGGCTGGATCGTGTAAAATTGTGGTTTACAAAACATTCTCAGTTACAAGATGATGGCCTGACCTGGTGAGAATGAGCCGATCAAGGTTGATCCTCTGCTGCTTGGCGATCCAGGCGGCCCGGTACAGCCTCTCGGCCGTCTTCAGCACATCACTGTTGAGCCTCTGGATAAGCTGCTTCTCCGATGCCACATACAGCCGCTCCTGCTTTAGGTGGTGGGCCAGAGTGTGGATGTCTGGCTTCACCATTTTCATGGGCTCACGCAGACGGAGAACTAAGCGGCTGCAGAACGAAGAACAAAATCATAACATGAACACCTCATTTTGGGAAATAAAAAGATGCGAGACAAACTCAAAGCAAAACCTCAAATAATCTTTCAATCAAACGTCTCATTGAGGAGGAAGGGAAGTAGAAGCTTGTTAACCAGGTGGCACAGATGGTTGCATAGCGCCTGATGTGGAAGAGGTTTTGTGAAGTCTGGGAAAACAGACCACAATGATATCATCAGGGTTATCTTTGCTTGGGTTTCAGTTCCATTATTCTAAAGGAAGCCAGCATTTAGTGTTGAAGGGATCGCACCATAAACTCCATCAAAGGTATTTACTTATTAGGAAACTCTAATGAGTCATGGGGTTCAATTATTTAATGGAAACAGAAGAATCACACTTTGTCTCATCTAACGAGGGAGTTTAAAGAATAATACAATAAATGTTAAGGTTTATGAGTGTTTTAAATAAAATAAGATAAATGGAACAGTTTGAACCTACCAATGTGCTCAGTTTTTTTTATGTAATGTTCACTGTTCAATGATCACTTGTACTCAGCTGGACTTTTAAATGAAAAGCAGGACATGATTTGCATTTTCTCCTAAATACTGAGTGAACATTAGTTTGGTGGACCGTCATGTAAGGGAAGTCATCATTTGCATTCTGGATTCTTTCCACGACGTTCCAATGACAACAAAACAAAGCAGCTTGCTCTAAAGCCCCAGCAGACGTCGCACAGCCAAAAAAAAAAGAAAACATAAATAAATGCAAATTACGCTTTCTATTCAAGATACACACAGCCACAATATGCAATCCAAGTTGAGTGCATGAAATCTGGATGATTTCTCATTGAATCCTTCCCTCAAAAGGCTCTTTGTGGTCGGACGCTTACAGTGAAAACACAGATTAAAGTGTGGAAATGGGGCTCTGGGCAGAGGATAAGATCGGGGCCAGAGAGAGCCGCCTGCAAGTGGGAATGAGTGAGGCAGTGTCAACCCACACAAGCTAAAAGACAACCACTGTGTTTGCGTTGATGTCCCTGACAAATTAAATTGGTTATGTGTCATTAAACGGAAGATAGGCAGTGAATGATTCAATAACTGTATCAAATCAAAAAGAAAAGGTCATTTAAATACAAGTCAATATGCAAGAAAGAAAAGCTACAGGCAAATAATGCTCATAAAAACACACTACCAAAATAATTATCGCCCCATATGTCGTCAGGCTGATTTAAATAACTTTTCTGCAGCCTTTCAGGGTAGTTTAAACAGAAAGTACACAAATTACCCAGGATTCCTTTTACCTGGGTAAAAGAAATCCCAGGTATTAAAATATTGGGACTTTCACTGGAAAAAGGGCTACTCTGTCTTTGTTTTGAAATACACTGTGTGCACAATTATTGGACATGTCTTATTTTTGAGGATTCATTTTAGTTCATCCAAAGTGTTAGCAAACCTCCAAGCTGAATGCTCTAGAAAGTTAAAGCGATGTTTTGGCTTTGTAGGAGAATATCTGTCTGCATACAAACAAGCAGCTAAATAAATTGAAATATCCCCTTCTCGTTTGTTTATTTTTTATATGTTAAAGGGTCAATAATAAACAACTCAAATGTTAAAAATGAACCTTTCTGACATAAAAAAGATCTTCAGAAACATATGTGACCAGTATAACCACCATGCTTTCTAGAACAGTCAAAATGTCCCATTTAAGAAGGACTCACAAGTTCTCAATAGGGTTTAGGTCAGGTGATGACCTTTAAAACGTTTACTGGTTATCGAGTACTTCACTGCATGTGAAGAGGTACTGTCCAGCATAAAAATCATGATCTTTTTGAAAGATGCAGACTTTTTCCTGTACCACTGCTTGAAGAAAGTATCTTCTAAAAACTGATGGTAGCTTTGAGAATTGGCTCCATCTTCAACCTGAAAAGGTCAAACTAGAGCATCTTTAATAATACCAACCCAAACTAGTACCCCACCTCCACCTCACTGCCTTCTGTGTGGACATGGAGCTCTGTGCCCATATGTTTTCAGATACTTCTTGGTCAAGTCTTAACGTTTCAAATTCATTGTCTTGGCTTCCTTATCTTAGCCATGTCTCAGATGAACTGAACACCTTTGTATTTCTGAGCCCTCTGGGTAGGTTGCAGTTCTAGAAAATGAGAGCACTGGAGGTGAATGGGTTCTTTGTAGATTCACATTTTATACCTAAATCTTTGGCAGGTAATTTGGGTCTATCTCCTCGCGACTCTGTTGACTGTGTGTGATCAATTTTTGACTTCTGAGAGTCCTTAAAACCTCTTTAAACAGGCCTTTTTGCCTGATAATGACCCAGACTATGATATCGGGTAGTGATCGCCTTAATAAACATCGCCCGATATGCTTAAATCCTAGAAGCACTGAAGTTTCTACAAGTTAGTTGGAAAATACAGCATAAAAAAAAGATATGATCAAAATGCTCAATACACAGTGTAACCATGAGAGCCTGTCAAACTGTACAACAACATAGGCTCTCTGCCACACACCAACTAACTGTGTGATATCACCCCCGGTCCCATATATTTATCATTTGCAGGTACAATAAATAAATAAAGGCTTATCCAATCTAACACAATAAATCAGAGCTTTCTCTCTCAAATATTCTTGATTCTTGAAGAATAAATGTAATGCCATGTAATATGGTGCAATATAAAAAAGGGGAGCTATAGTCTCAGCTACAGTTTTGTAACAAAGTGAATCACATATACTGCAATCTTTTCAGCAGGTTGTATTTGTACAGACACCTCTGTCTCATAACCCAGAGGATTTTAGTGTAGCTGCTGAAATTTAGTGATGGAGACAGAGAAAGCACTGTAACTTTGGGTTGTTTTGGGGAAAATCATAATTTTATTTTACCACAACCATTAACTTGTAAAGACAGGTTATATAAACATAATGACTCCCAGTTTTTCCTTACACTGCCATGCAAAGAGTGAACTCACGACAGAGTAACCAACAATGACTGCATTCCAAACAGTTCTTTGCAACATCGATAGCAAAACTGTGCAAACTGATACTACAGTGATAATAGATCTGCAATATATTGTGCAGGTCTAACATTTTCATGAACTGTTCAATCAATCTAAATACAAATGCAACAATGGCAGCACAACATTGATTACCTTCCCATTCTTCATTGGTTAAGAATGTAGTTATTCTAATGTAAAAAAAAAAGGTTATTTTTTTTCTATGTTTATTCTCAAACTTCCCTTACTTAAACACAGACATGTGGGGTATCCTCTGCAACATCAGACTCTTGGCTAAAAGCTGATATAAACCATTTATTTGAACACCAAACACAGTTAAACTACAAGCAGTTGAATCAGAAAAATGCAGGAAGTAAACGCACTCTACAAAACGGATTCACCGGAAGTCTCGGCCTCTTCTTCCTGATTGGTGGGATTGACGTGAAAGACGTGGAGATAACTTTATTCTAGTGGCTCTAAGGATGAAAAGGATGGATGAAAAGTCATTTGTGCAATTCGGCCAATCCAAACTTGAGTTATTGCGTAAGGCAGGTTGTTAGTAAAAACACTAAGCACACTGTATTGCAAGGCGCAGTCGCTACAGCTGTTACGCACCAGACCTTCCTACATGTGGCTGTATATGGTCTGTGGTTATCATTTCGCATGTTCGAGTGTTTTTTTGAAACACAATGGCTTCCCGCACAAAGTTCTACACCGTCGCTGAAGCTTTGGACCTAATTACAATGGACTGCGGTACAGAAGTCTGTGCAGAGGATTCCTCATCTGAAGACGAAGAACTTATTTATCCCGACAAGATCAATGATGAGTTGGATTATGCAGTTCTGCCGCTCGAAATGTATGTAATTTTAGTTTTATTACGATATACTTTTAAAGATTGATTTTCTTTTTACACTAGTGCGTTGTGATGTCTCATAATAAATGGATTTGTAAGCCACACAGTGGAAGATAGTATTGAAATGTTTGCATCTGTAATTAGCCCCGACACACCTACCCCCACCGGCCCGGTAAACAAAGGTGTTGTACATATATTCATTCCTAGTTGTCAATAAATTATGTTATTTTACTTTTAGCAATGCTATTACGTATTTTATTGCAAAGATTGATGTTTTGGGGATTTTTTACACTGGTGCTTCCTGTTCAATAAATGTGCTCCAGTATGATTCAACATAGCATTTTCTTGTACTATTGAAAATTATTTAAAAAAAATAGATGTGGGTAATAAAAACAAAACAAAACAAAATCAAAAACAGGCTGTTCTAGACATGTAAAAGTAGTTCGTTACATTTTTCAAGTAAAAACACAAGAAATCTCCACTTTTTCAGATGGTGCCGAATTGTGTCCAAATGTCCTATATGGTGCCAAAAGGAAAAACGCCTACTTATGTCTTTACTAAAACCTCTCTAACTTTGCTTTAGTTTACCTCAGCTGCATGAAAGGTACAGGCACAGGTAATTTCCACAAGTGGATTTAGTGTTTTCTAAAGTTTGTAGCCGTCTTCATGATATTTCTAAAAGGTTTATATAAGAGCTGAAACAACTAATCGATTTGATCGATTAAAATCGATTATTAAAATAGTTGTCAACTAATTTAGTCATCGATTAGTTGCTTTGTAAACAGGTTTTGCCGTATGCAGTCTATTTTTTAACACAATCTGTTACATTTGTGGCCCATGTGTGGCAGTAATGAGCCACTGAACGCTGTGATCTACTGTTAGAGCAGTAAAGGAAGGAATCAGCTAAAAGTTGACCTTGTTTTGCATGACGTTCCACGCGCATGGATCTATATGCGGCACAAACACATTTGCACTGAGCAAGATGGCGGAGCACAAAAAGTTATGGAAGAAAAGGGGGACAAACGAGAAAAGAGAAGAAAAATGAACATGAACAAAGGCATCAAAAGTATGAGAGCACTTCACCCTAGATGCAGCAAAAAGACGAGTGACCTGCAAGATATGCAAAAATGGTCTGGCATGGCATGGCAGCATGACATATCTACATGAACATCTGAGACAAAAGCATGTCGGAGTTAAAGCAGGAGAGGAAGAGCTAGCGCGGTACAAAAACATATACCTAATAAGAAACTAAACGCGCTAAATACTGTTAATTAATTCAGTGTTGAGATGTGGGCGCTGCTTTGTTAATGACAGTAACAGTAAATATAAAAAACGATTAATTGTAAAAATAATCGACAGATTGGTCGATTATTAAAATAATCGTTACTTGCAGCCCTAGTTTATATACTGTACAATGCAGGAATAATTCTGGCATTTTTTTCTGTGTGCCATCCTCATTATCTCTGAAACAGTAGCTACTACTGTGATATTAACACTTCTGATGGAATCTCCAGAGTGTTACCCTTAATTTGACACCAAGCTTATTTAAATAGAGTTTGTAATTGCTGAGAAAAACTCAATTACATTTGGCCATATAATTTTGAGCACAAACTTCACAAAAATGCCTTGAGAGCAGGAAAACAACTGTCCCATTAATCACCCTCCTTATTGTTGTCATTACAGTATCTTAGGGCAAAATGAGGACACGATTACGTTCGCCCCCTTTTTAATCTAGAGCTGCCACAAACAGCTGGCAGTAATATCTGGGGTTGCTGTTCAACTACCACTCCAGGCCTTGCTCGTTTTAGCGTCCCATCATCTATTGTGCAGACGCTCGGACATTCCTCTCACGGAAAGGAGGGAGACACATTTTATTTTGCTGCCAACTGCTTTAAATCGTAAAGCTCAAAGTGTGATTATTAAAAGATGTACAAGAACCCCCGGTTGAGCAAGGCATCTACCAAATCCCGATAGCTTTTATTAACGTCAAGTAAGGTTTTGTATCGTCTGCTAAGGTGCCTTGTTCCAGGGTTCTTTCCCATGTAAAGTGCCACTGAACGAATAGATTGACGTGTAAAAACTATGAAGAAAATTAAAGCAGTCCAAGAAACCCGAGTGCAAAGGACGAGTAAATGACAAAGTGTCTCTGCACTGATTTAGGAGGGACGCATAAAAACAACCTGGTGAGCGGGCTAACACCAATGTTAGCAATTCTAGCAACACAAGCTAACTATAAGCTAGCTGCCTTGCTTAGCTTTCCGCTATAAGGTCCTTGGAGACCAAACGGGGTTTAAAATATTTGGTGTGACGTAAGTCGTTACAAGAGGTTAAAGAAAGCTTTATTTGAATGCTCGTGAATTGAATTCCTGTTTAGAAAGCAGCCACCTATTTCTTTCCATAATGATATCAATAAAATATTTCTAATCAATTTAGAAAAAGACTATTTTTAATCCCGTAACCAGATTAATGTAACTCGCAAACATATGACCAACAACTGGTGAACTCTTTCCCTCAAAAAGCTATCAGGCTCATGCTTATGACTCACTTTCACATGCACAATCATGTTCTTAACTCAGAACATTCTTCACACAGAAGTGAAAAAGCAGCCAGGATACTAAGTGGCTAGCAGGAAGGAGGACCGCTCTTTGTCACCGAGCTGTGTACCTGTTAGCTCCGATAAAATCCACAGCTAAGAGTTAACTGGTGAGTCAGTCAGGGAGAGCGTTGGGGAACTCTGAAGCAGAAGAGAAACCCAGTAAAGCACTATATGAGGGAAAGATAATCTGCAACTCTAAGTGTCCTGAATGAGAATGTTCATCCAAGTACAAGAGGGACAGCCAATGAATAGTCTTAAGACGACTGACAACAAGACCAGTTGTTCCGCAGGATCATATGTGGGAGCAGGGTGATTCTAACAAGGTAGAGAGAAATAAAAGGCGAGGAAAATTCAAGGCAAGGATACAGGTGATTTAGAAAAAAAAGTTATGCCGGAATGAACAGGTTTGGAACACTGCCCAGTCCTCCCAGTACATGATCCCACACACACATTCAGGCAGCCCGACCAAAAGTACAAAGCTTCTCTCACAGCTATTAAAAGGATTTCACTTTCTACTAAAGGCACACGTGACTCTGAGCCAACATCCTCTCCACACTTCCTTTTCTGAAACTTTCTTACACTACTCAGCAAGCAAATAGTACAACTGGTCACTTAAACTTCAATGAATAATGAGCATCAGTTCTACTTTTATGTAAAGAATCATACATTAACAGGAATGTTGCACATCAATGATGTAAAAGCAATGTACTGGCTGCACGAGAGTACATAAAGACTATATTCTGCCAAGATAATCATTGATCGTTTATAACTCTGACCACATTGAACAAAATGTTACTTATAGTCATTTCAATCAAAATCATGCTACTTTCCTTTTGGAAATATCCTGCAATCCCCAACTTTTCTTCCTTTACATAAATCAGACTTGTATTACACCCTCTAGTTCAGAGCTCATTTAATTTAAAAGTGAAACAAAATTAATCACATTAAGGAACGTAAAAATGCTATCGAGACGATCAGATCCAGGACCCACCTGCACACATGGGATCATACGTTTTTCCAATAAGTGATTAGAACAGCAGCAAGACGCATTCCAAAATTAAAACAGGCTTTTAGGCATCGGAATACTTTGCAATGTTTCTAGTCAGTGAAGCCACAAAAATACCGGCGTATTCATACAAACCCAGCTGTAGGATCGGTAACTTTATTCATCCTGAAGAATAAAGGGGGTTGATGTTTTTAAAGCTGACCTGCAGCCGAGAGAGTCAAGCGCTACAAGCCACACAGCACCGGTTCTGATCAACTGAGCTTTAACAATGAGTTTGAAACATGCTGATTTCTAATTGTAATATACGTTTATAATGATCACAGTTACCAATGTGTTTAACACAGCAGTAAATATAAGCAGGTTAGTTTTCATCAATAAAATAACACACTTCATCCCAATTTTAGGAGCTGATTAGGGCTGCAGCTCTCAAATATCTCGCCCTGTTGTTGATGCAGCACACTGTGCAACAGGTAAATGTCTTGGCCATTATGTTTGCACTGTATATTTTGCAAATGACACAGCAAATTCAAATAAAACTGGGTGATGCAGAAGCACCTTAATTCGCAAAAAAGGTCAAACAGTGAGCAATTAAAGATATGACGTCTTTGATCATACAATAAGAAAGTAACTAATAGGGCTGAAACAATTAATCGATCACTGAAATAATGGTCAACTAATTTAGTAATCGCATAATCAATAACTGGAGTATGCAGACACTGAAACTTGCCATTTGCTGAAAGAACAACTCACTCAGAGCAGGAATTAAACCAAAACTGTACAAAAATATATACATTTTGCATTTAAGATGAAAAACCGTCATTTTCTTCAAATATGCTCTATCCAGTACTCCTCAAATGGTGTAGTTTTAGCTTCACCTGGTTCAAATTCTGTAAAAAATCTCATTTTAAGCACCTTTTGCTTTCCAATCATTAATTGGCTAATCAAAAAATATAGTCAACAGATCAGTCGATTAGCAAAATAATCATTAGCTGCATCCCTAAATTATAATTGAACCAGCATGTTTTAAAGTTAAAGGAGGAGAAGTTGAACCCAGTTTGCCAACAGTGCCACAAAGTCATGCTCTGCCTGGCCTTACAGCCATGAACAGCCATTCCTTATGTGGATCCGAAGCAAGCCGATCTCACACTGTGTGTAAGAGTGCACGGTTGCATTAAAACTGGATTAAACTAATATTTCTAAAATAAAAACAAAAAAGATTTGGAGGTGCCATTTTTACCTCTCTTTAACATCTATATAGGCAGTTGTTACAACTAGGGTGGCTGAGATTAGTAAATGTAAACATCAGTGACTCTTTATGTCCCCAAGACCTACACTCCAATTTCCAGAAGGCTGCCAACCTTCTCAGTTCCAGCATATCTCATAACAGATTTCTAAAGCTTCAATAATAAAACAAACTGCTGTTCAACTTTCAGCCTTCTTGGTCTCTATGAACGTTAGCTCTGGGTCAATTCACTCCTTTACCAGTTTGACTAAACGTCCAAAGTGGCAAAAAAAAAAAATCAGGTAAGAAAAAACAGAAATAAAATACTTTTGAAGGAGCAAAATTACCACCACTTGCAAAGAACTGCCATCTGTTGTAGCAGCCTAAATAAACAGCCAACAGAACATCCAATTTCTTCTTTAATGGCTTTTTACACCTTAAGTGCTTTTTCTGACTATATAAAAACACCTTGGTACTGAATTTAGATACCAAAGTCTGCTCCCTATAATGACCATTTCCACACTGAGATGTGACATTGGAACATTCTCGCATTGTGCGTTCAATGATCAGAGAAAAACAAACTATTTTTCAGGTCCACACTAGCTGATCACTAATTGGCTCGGGTCCAGCAGAAAATTGGCCAATTTTGGTCACCAGCTGATTGCATCTAGCAAAGAACAGAAGTTACCTGTGTTACCAATTAATAGACAGCACAGCAGAGAACACACTACTTTATACGTGTCAGTTAATGAGTCCTAATTCATCAGAGGAGCAGAGACAATTCAGCACAGAGTCATAACCTTAAACAGCATCAGATAGGTTCCATTAAAGCTACCGACTGTTTAGAGATATATTCATTCTGGATCAGCCATTAATGCATGTTGGACAACACAATCCAAAAACAACCTCTGGAAAACGTGTTTCAGAAAGCTTAAAACAGATGTCCTAGGAATTTTACATTAGGCAATACTACAGACATCTGGAATCAGATTACCGTACCATTATAATTAGGTCAATGGAAATGATGGTACAGCAGAAGACGAGGAGTATTAAGGTATGAGTCAGTATAAATCTAAGCAAGAAAAAAAAGAAAAATCACTAGTCAGCAAGGATATCTTTCATAACTCACATCCTGACAAGCTATGAATAAAATCCCAAACGTCTGTAATCACATGGACCTTATTCAATCTAAAAGTCATATTCGTCACAAACCATGAAGACTGACTCAATGTCCAAGTAAAGTGATTCAATCTGCACTACAGTGGAAGTTAAGCTTGTTGACTAAGCATAAAACGGAGCTGACCTGAATTTAAACAAGAGATAAACGCTAAAGTTTAATATAAACACGTGATTGAAGTACAGAGAATTTAGGAGATGCAGACTACCAAGTTAAGTTCCTATTACAGCGTTAATCATTAAGCTTACTATAGCTTCTATATCATTTCATTTCTTTGGCAAGTAATGAAAGGCAAATAATCTCGCCTGATGACAAACAGCGAGAAAACAACTGTCCCATTAATCACCCTCCTTATTGTTGTCATTACAGTATCTTAGGGCAAAATGAGGACACGATTACGTTCGCCCCCTTTTTTAATCTAGAGCTGCCACAAACAGCTGGCAGTAATATCTGGGGTTGCTGTTCAACTACCACTCCAGGCCTTGCTCGTTTTAGCGTCCCATCATCTATTGTGCAGACGCTCGGACATTCCTCTCACGGAAAGGAGGGAGACACATTTTATTTTGCTGCCAACTGCTTTAAATCGTAAAGCTCAAAGTGTGATTATTAAAAGATGTACAAGAACCCCCGGTTGAGCAAGGCATCTACCAAATCCCGATAGTTTTTATTAACGTCAAGTAAGGTTTTGTATCGTCTGCTAAGGTGCCTTGTTCCAGGGTTCTTTCCCATGTAAAGTGCCACTGAACGAATAGATTGACGTGTAAAAACTATGAAGAAAATTAAAGCAGTCCAAGAAACCCGAGTGCAAAGGACGAGTAAATGACAAAGTGTCTCTGCACTGATTTAGGAGGGACGCATAAAAACAACCTGGTGAGCGGGCTAACACCAATGTTAGCAATTCTAGCAACACAAGCTAACTATAAGCTAGCTGCCTTGCTTAGCTTTCCGCTATAAGGTCCTTGGAGACCAAACGGGGTTTAAAATATTTGGTGTGACGTAAGTTGTGTTACTTACCAAATGTAACTGGCCTCTGCAAGTTATTCCCAGAGTCTCTAAACACGGCTAGTCATTAGATTTGTCAGGTCAGAAGAACAGTTTGTTGGCGCTTAGCGGTCTAACCCTGGCTGCAGCTAAACTGGACTGTCATCAACGTGGGACATGCGCAAACGGGGGAGATGTTAAAGGGAGCTTCCACTTTAAAATGAACAGCTATGTTCTGTACATCCCAACTTAACATGTGAGAAAATATGCACACTATTTCCCAATGTTTTGGGAATTTTCCTGCACATTCAAAGTTCGGAGATCCAAACGTTTCTGAGACAACTTCACCGACTCCAAAGGTGCTTGGAGAAGGTCAAAGAGGTGTAGAGTCTTCACCTCACCAATTTTAAAACTCACCATGCCAAATTACATTTATTTATAATTTTCTTAGATTTTTCACAACTTGATTTTTAGCTGCATAACAGTTTCTTTGGCACCATTCTCAAATAGTTTTCTGTGTTTTCCCTCCAAAATAGCACTGTAGTGTGGATTTATCTTAATTTAGTTTGTAATGTCACTTCTGTAATTTCACGCTACTTTAGGCCACATAATATTTGTTATCATTAAAACGTTAAAACTAAACTCAGTTGTGTCATCCACATAGTAGCAACATAACAACTGGGTTTCAAATAATCTGTATTTGTGACCAATGTGTTTTTTTCCTATTTTTTTTTTTTGTATTATTATAACTACACAGCTCTAGGTTATCTTCAAATTGTTGAAAGCCATGCCTCTTAAACTGTAGTGGTACTGCACTGCCTTCTTGTGGTATTCAGATGAATCTTTGACATTAAATCACTGCACTATTTTCAACATAAATACCAAGCTTTTCAAATCTCAACTGTAACGTAAAGCTAATAAACCACATCCAAAAAGATAGATTGTTCAAGCAGAAATGTGTACTTTAATTAGGTTTTACTCTAAAGAGAAGTGAAGTTTAGAATTGAGAACTCCAAGTTTAAATTGAAGCAGACAAGAGTGAACAACACACTTTATCACCTTTGAAATCATAAGATTGATATAGAAACAACAAACCCAACTTCATGTTCCGGTTCCAACTTGAAAAACCTGTGGAATATACTAACTGCTGGGCTTGGTAACAAGATAACTACTGTAGCAAAATAAGCAATTTCTTTGCATTTTATGTGTTGAAACGGTAATGGAACTAACAGAGCTTGTATACTAAGATGTTTATGAAAGTGTTGATAAAATACACACTGTCAGAAGGTCATTAAACACTCGAATGTATGCTAATATCTCTACATTTTAAATACAAGGCAGCCATATTTGCAGTGGCGGTTCTAGACCAAATTTAACAAAGGGGGCCAGGGTGGGGGCAGGGTTTTTTCATGGGGTACAAATGAATGAATGAAACAGAAATAACAGGGCATTATTTAATCAAGAACCGCCTATGTATATTGGATATAGAAGTTTGAGCAGGTGAGAAAACTCAGACTGTCCCACTAGGAGATTCGATTTTAAGGTACTTCCCCTTTGGTTTTTTAATGTGGAACTTGGAAGTTTATTTTAATAGTAAAAGAGAAATTCCTAATTATACCACATCCATGATTCAAACTTTCCAATAAAAATCTTTTCTGTATTTCTAATATCAAATTGTAAAACACCAAGTCCTGCTGTATTACTGTTTTAAAATGTCTGTCAGTACTTGTTACAAAAATGTTTGAGAATCACTGATTTAAGATATTCATCAGAACTAGCTGAGCATAAGATTCCTTCATATAAATGACAAATGTTTCACTGTATGTTATGAACTGGGTCAGATTAAATAACTAATACCCACTAATACTTACAAACCCACCTCATCAAAGTGTTTTGAAAAAGTATTGCCTCCTTACAGATTTCCCTTGTTTTGATTTATTGGCAATTTTCAAGAGATGCAGCCAGTTTACATGTTTGAAACCGTGTAAATACTTTTGATATCAGGCAAAAATAACCAGTGTAAATACAAACAAAAAAAGAGTTTAAATTATGACTTTATTTATTAAAGGGGAAAAAGCTATGACACTAAAAAACCTGGCCCCATGGGAAAAGGTCACTTCTTTCTTTTAAAGTTTATTGAACTTTTGTAAATTACAAATAATGACTGTAATACAATAAATTATAGTTGTTCAAAGGAGTGAGTAGAAGTATAAACTTATTAAAACCAACCCCTTCTCCCACAACATCACAATTATAATCTCTTCCTATTTATAAGCATTGTAGCAGTATACCTTCATTCTTGGTTAATGCAGTACATTCTATAATGTGCTTTCAATATTCCCATAGGTGAAAGTATTACTATAGGATCGTGAATAATATTAACAACAATCAATAATATTTATGCTAATAATGCTATAATAACAACAATAACATAATAACAACATAATATATCAAGATAGTTTATCATATTTAGAATAGGCCATTTCCTTATACAGAAGTTTAAATTGTTTAATATTTGGACATTGCCTTAATTCCACAGTCAAATTGTTCCATAGTTTCACCACAAACTGAAATGCAAAATCTTCTTCTTGAGGTTCTAAATCTTACAAACTCTAAATCTGCATTTCCCTATAAGATTATAAAATCCTTCTTCTTTTGAAAAAAACTATTGCATATTTTCTGGTAACTGTTAATTTTGTACTTTAAAAAGGATAAACACTGCTTGTAAATGCACCAAGTCAGCAAGTTTTAATAATTTAGAATTTATAAATAATGGGTTTGAGTGATCCAGGCGGCCAACTAAATTAATAATTCTTATTGCTTTTTTTGCAATATAATTATTGGCTGTAATGTAATTGCATAATTGTTGCCCCATATATCTGTGCAGTAACTGAGGTAGGGTAAAACTAGGGAACAGTAAAGAATCTGCAATGCTTTCTGAGTGACCAAATGTTTGGTCACTCAGAATGGTGTGCTTCAAGTTATTGACCTGCTGCATAACCCAAGTGTGCTTGAGGTTTGCCATAAGCTTGTGACCTTTGGTAAGGTCACAAACTAATGGCTGGACATTCTTCATTAGGGTTTTCTGCTAGAGAGCAGAATTTATGTTTCCATCACTGCAATGTTCCAAGTCCTGCAGCAAAGCAGCCCCAGACCTTCACACTAAGACAACAATGTTTGACCGTCGGTATGGTGTTTAATATCTGAAATGCTGTTAGTTTTACGCTCAATATAATGCAACATACACCTTGCAAAAAATGGTTACCTTTTGTCCCATCAGTCACTTTCTACCGCTTCTTCCATAGTGGGTCGTAGGGAAGCTGGTGTCTATCTCCAGCAGTCTATGGGCGAGAGGCAGGGTACACCCTGGAGAGGTTGCCAGTCCATCGCAGGGCAACACACAAACAACCATGCACACACTCATTCATACACCTAAGGGCAATTTAGAGTGACCAATTAACCTAACAGGCATGTCTTTGGACTGTGGGAGGAAGCCAGAATACCCGGAGAGAACCCAAGCATGGGGAGAACATGCAAACTCCACACAGAAAGACTGTCGGCCAGGAATCGAACCCAGGACCTTCTTGCTGCAAGGCAACAGTGTTACCAACTGCACCACCGTGCAGCCCCCTTTGTCTCATCACTCCACATAATATTTTCCCAAAGGTCTTCGGGATTATAAAGATGTTTTCTGAAAAATATGAGACCGGACCTTGTAGTCCTTTCGGTCAACAGTGATTTTTCCATTCTCCCATGATTCAGTTTTTTCCTAGTTCATTATTCAATTTTTGGATAATGAATGCTGTCCTCAACTGAGGCAATTGAGGACTGAGAGCTTTAGATGTTGTTCTTGGCTCTGTTGTGACCTCCTGGATGAGACATTTATGCGCTCTTTGAGTAATTAATTTTAGTAAGCATGCAACTCCTGGGAATGTTCACCACTCTTCCATCCCATTTGTAAAAAATGGCTTGATGATTCACTTGAGCCAAAAATCTTCAGAAATGGCTTTGCAATGCTTTCCAGACTGAGAGATGTTTGAAAGATGACTTTGTTTCTTATTATATGTTAACTTTCTTTAGCCTACTTCATGATCTTAGACAGGTTCCACAAAAGTCATTTCTTGTTCAACATGTCTGGCAGTAATCAGGTCTGCTTGTGACTAGTGAAACTGAAATTGGATTTCCAAAATAAAAGGTTAATCACATAATTTACCAAAGGTGGTAATTACTTTTCACATAGGTCCAGGCTAATTTAGATAGCTTTTTCTCTCTTGGTAAGTGATATCATTTGAAATCTGCGTATTGTATTTACACAGGTTATCTTTGTCTGAAATAGAAAATTGTTTGATGACCTGAAGCATTTAAGAATAACAAAAAGTAAAAACAGAATAAACCTGAATGGGGTTAAAAACTTTTTTCCACAGCACTGTTGATTATGCAAGTTGTGGAAAATATTAGTGGACGTAATAGGTGCTTTCTTCCACTAGGTTGTGCTCTAACAGCAGAAATGCGCACACACCTTGACTAGGCAATGCCACACAGTAGCAAGAATAAGAAAGATTTAATGCTCACTCACAGGTTGTCAAAAACCATGTCTCCACAAGTCACTTTGTTGATTGCTGGAACTAAATCCTTTAACAAAAGCCAACGAAAACTAGCGACTTTGGATTTTACATGTATAAATTCAATTAGGTTCCTTTAAAAATACTTGTTTAAGTGTGACACTTGTTATGGTGGCAAAATCTCAGTTGAACATTTAAAGGGATGTTGTTGGTCAAAAATGCTGAGGAGAGCAAATGATCTGACTGGCTAGAACAGCATTAAAACCATTATTTTACACATCCTAATTTGGAGAAATCTGTCACACTTGGCCACTTGTTAAAGTCAATTTATTATATATTTATACAGTAGTTAGAAACATCACAAAATAGAAACTTGAGTAGGGCTCTTGCACAAAGATATATAATATATATATAATATAATCAAGTTAAAGAGCAACCTTAGCTTGGTGATTAAGGACAATTAAAGCAGGCTTTCAGTGCTGGAGCATTGTGAACATTACTATTTTAGGACTCATGTCTTAGTGCAAACAGCTCAATTTAAAGGACTTATTCAGTTTTCATAGTAAAATAGGATTTTACAACGCAAGGTTGCTCTTTCATTGCATATAGGTTAAATTCAGAAAGTTTGGTGGTAATAGTTTCAATATGGTCTCTCGGTCAATATGTTCAAATGATCCAATACTCATAACATACTGTGTGATATACCTCTCACATTTCTAAGCAGCAACTGTTATCAACATAATAAATTCACTCAAAAGCAATTTTGCCTAAATATAAATAACATGCTTTAAGCAAAATAGTTATCTATTTACAGTTATAGTTAAACTTATTTCTAAAGCTCATAATACATTAGAAATACCTATCTCATACATTGCTCTGTGTCAGATGCATTTGTTTGTTTTTAACTGAAGGCCACTTTCATACTAAGCAATTTGTACAAGAATGACATCAAGCAATAGTAATAAATGAAATAAGCTCCAACTAAAATGCTTAGTCTGATGGGCAAAAAAATAAATGGTTCGATTGTACTTCTTTGTCTATGAAACATAATGTAAGAATGTGTTGTTTAATAATATCCACACAACCATACCAAGGAAATACTTGAATACAAACTGTTGTAATTTTACAACCACTGCAACATGGCATTTAAATTTCTAATATAACATTTGATAGTGAAAATACAGCTACCATTGCAATATGGCATTGGCTGTCTTAACTATGACATGGAGTAAATGAATGTGCACTCCCTGAATAATATGTGCTTCATTTATTGTCTTTCTACACGTCAACACCTGAATAACTGGGTTTAAGCCTAGTCTACATGCAGACTATTAGTTCTTCTGAGTGCATGATAATCAAAACAAGCCAACACAGATAAACCTTTGAAAGTGCATTTGTTTTGTCTTTGAGTTTAGGGAGTGGTTGGGGACAACTAAGAGAGGGGGAGACAATGAGTAAATTAAGTCACATATTTACACATATGCAATTGTTCAGTTTGCCACCATATGTATTTACAGTAAATACATTTAGTGCTGCTGACATCATTATTGTTGCTATTTAATGCTATGCTATATAATATCATCTAAAAGATGAGGAGTACCCAACCAGTCAAGTGTTCTTGGCTCAGATGCTGCCATGATCATGCACATGAACTGCTTCCCTGTTCTCTTATCTATTGGGTAAATAGTCGTGGGAGTGAACCTTTTGTTGCTCTCCACAAACTCGCACAGCTGATTATAGATTTTGGGGTACTCGTGACGGAGGAAGACTCCCCTGGTCCTGAGTTCACGCTGGATATTAACGAAACAAACCTCCCTCGCTTTCCTTCCCTCCTCCCCTTCTTTGTCAATGTCAGGTGTGCCTGGAGGCGGCGTGAGAATGAGAGTTTCCATTTCATTATCCTTCTTGAGCACTTTTTTGTCTGGACTCGAGGAGGCCAAAGATACCTTTGCATATTTTCGAACTGTTGGTGTTTGGACCCTTGGTGAAGGTCTGTTAGGCACTAGTTCACCGACAGCTACTGACACATTCAGAAGAAAACATTCATTGGGGTCGTACTCATTGCCTGCCTGCTGCAATTCCTTGCAGTATTCACCTAGGTTGTCCTTAAAGCCTTCCAGCTCTCTAAGTGACAAGTATGTAGGACATATAAGGAGGCTTTCCAGCCCAACTTGCAGGAAGTTCTCTGCAGTTTCTGGATTTGCAAAACCCAAAAAGAGAACACCTCTCCCTCTGGAGAGGTAGCCAGCTTTAGCAATGCGCGAGAAGGCCTTGTGGATTTCAGATTTCTCTCTGCAGAACTTTAGAGTATGCCGACACACACTGCTGACACGACCATAGAGACATGTCTCTTTATGGATCTCCCAGTCATCCCTGCGGCAATTTCTTGAGCAGTAAAAGGTGTAACAACTGTGACAGGATTTGAAGTACAAGCAAGCGTTGAACATGCTCTCAATTCTGCTGCACTTCTTGTTAGCGCATGCCATACTGTCATCTTCATCTGTGCTGTGGTCTGGAGAACATTCTTCTGCGCTCCTTTGGAAAGCATCACATCCACTATCAGGGTCTTTCAATGTATCTGGGCTAGATTTAGAAGATGGAAGCTGCGTGCCGAGGCATTCTAGGTTGTCGAGTCCCGGGGATTCTGTGTTTTTGTTATTGTCTTCAGTGATCAGTTGTTTTAACTGATCTAAAAGATTTTCACTTGACTTTTTGCTTGTCGGGGGTTTGTAGTCAACAACCAAATCAGCTAAGAGTTCATCCAGTTGTTCCAGGCTCTGCTGAAGTGAGAAGTTGTTATGTTTCCTTTCTTTGGTGATCTCTGTTGTGTTGGATGGCTTCTTCTGATTAAGTAACCTCTGAGTTGATGCCTTCTCACCGTCAGAAGTATCCCAGCTGACGGAATGGACATCACGATGCCTGGCATTGCCTGCACATAGGTCATTGTCTGTTATGGTGATCTCTGGAGTAACAAACCAGTGTCCACTCTTAGAATTTCTCCATGGTTTGTTTGAATTCCTTTCCAAGGAGTTCTCTGACAGAGAGAGGGCAGCATAGCGCCTTGGTGAACTTGAAAGGTTCAGTATGACTGGTTTAGCTGCAACATCAGATGATGTCCCTTGCCTTGCTTGTTGAAACAGATTCTCATAGCTCCGTCCCCGCGGTACAGTTTGCTCTCTTTCATGTTGATATATGATATTGTCCCATGACTTGGAGTGGTTTTTGACATCTGCTCCAAGCCTCTGTGCCTCTGTGTAGCTGTTAGTAAACCATGGGGGAATGCTAAGGTCTTGTCTCACTCTTGGTGGTGTGTTCTGTGACGAATGGCTCGAGAACCCAGAAATACTAGAGCGATACCAGTCGTCTGAAAAGGCCTGAGACATTCGAGGGCGTTGATAACCCTCTGTGTTATATAGCCTTGGTGGAAAGTACTGCTCTTCAGGAGATGAGAACGGTTTGGGATAAAACAACCTTGAGCTACTCATCTGGTATGGACTGAACCGACTGTCTTCTCCATAGTAAGCTCTTGAAAGTGGAGTTTGAGAAAAATACGAAGATCTCTCACTTGTGGAGTAAGGCCTGTTATATACAGAGTGAACTGGCTCTCTGTTGGTAAGGTGGTCGGTGTAGTATGACCTCACAGGAAGTGTGTGCACCCATCGAGTCCTTGGATCATACTGACTTGTGGTTGTACTGCCAAAACTAGTTAGACTGGAACGATCATCCTGGAAATACGTTCTAGCATAGGGGTGCACTGGATACCGAACAGCGTCCTCTGTATAGAAAAACTTTGTTGGTATGTTAGGATTAGAGTATGCTCTCTGTTCTTGACTCAGATATGGTGTTGTTGGTGATGGCATCCTGTGTGTGTCCAAATGCTGGTAAGAGATAGGAGACATGCTGGTTGTATAGAGATACCCTTGTCTAAAATCCCCATTGTAGCATTCGCTTGGAGTTGGTGTTGGGGAGGAGGCAATGTGCCGTGGGACATACAAACCGGACCTGCTACTGGCCTGAGAGTACCTTTGCCAAAGATGTTCACCATGTGTGTTGGGAATCTGCCTCGATGTGTGCTCTAGTACAGCAGCATCTGGTTTGATGTCCACACGGCACCTGACATGAGGGCTTACAGCTGGTTTTTCTGTTTTACCCTGCTCAAAACAGTCTGAGACGTAGAGGGGGGAGTGAGGCTGCAGTTTAATAGGATGCACCTCATTCAAGAAAGGCCTGCTAGTAGATTCTCGTTGGGTTTCAGCAGTCCTCATGGAATCTGAAACAGCCTGAGATCCATCCCTCCCATTCTTGGCATGTGGTGGAGATACAGAGATAGGGACAGGGGTGAGGGTAGCCTTTAGTCTAGGGGCACTTTTAGACCTTGATCTTTTTTTGGACTCTGACCATGTAAGATAGCTGGTTTTGTCTTCAGTAGCTTGCTGCTGGAATTGCTTGGTATTAAAAAGATCAGGAGACGAAAATCGAAGATGGCTCTGCTGATCCAGTCCATTCCAGAGATGTTTGTTTGCCTGATGTTCAGGCCTGTTGTAGTGTTGCTCCATTGAGGAGGACTGTGGATCATCCAGTGACTCAATAAAGTCAAAACTACGGCAGTGTCTTTTATTAATTATCTCTGATTTATCAAGCATTTTCAAGTCACATTGCTTTGAGGAATGGAGAGAAACGGAGTGACCAGTAGTGTCGCTCAGTGTGATGTCCCTGTACAGATTTGACGCCAGTATATCAGGGGGATGCGTTCTGGTCATCTTAAAGGGACTTCAAAACTCTCCTGTCAGTTTGATTTATGATCAAGACAGCCTAAGGAAGAGACAGAGAGATAAAAGAAATGCATTTTTCACCATATTTTTATTTTTCTGAGAAGCCACAAATAAATGTTTAAAGGAAACACACAGCTTTAAGTAAGTATTTCTCCACAACAAGAGATATCAGCAAAGGACTTTGCTAAATAGTTAGGTACTCCAATACAAACCAGATAAAAGAGGTTGCTATGCATGTTATGCATTAACTACTAACTTAAGAAAGGGTAAAAAAGTGCATGCACTTCAGTACAACCAACAAATTGCCATTTACAGGTACTACTGTGATGCATTGTTGCTAGAAAACACCAAAATTACTTCAACTTAAGTTTAATTTATGATAAAGAACAAGATTTTTTTTTTCATTTTGTGTTTTTGGTTGTCTTTAGGTTACCTATACACAAGCATAACTCAATTTTACACAAAGGAGTTGCCACAATCTGGGATTTTTGGATTACAATTCATTTACAATATCAGAATTTAATATCTTCAGTTAGTAACATTTTCCAATTCATTGCGTTTAATTAAAAATGTAATGCTCTGCTTCTCCTGATGAAAGCAAGTAAGAAACAACATAGGCACCAGCAGCCTTGCTGCTTCCATTTCTGCCCATACCTTCAGATGTATCAATATTTACAACATTTATAATTGCATAATAACCTTCAGAATCATTCTTTCATGCATTTTAACATTATACTACAGAGCTGATAAAACTGTTTACATATAAATGTGGTTTAAATATTTTGCTGCTGTCAACTCTGTGGCTTTATTCAGTGGTAGCCACTACATCCAGCAACAAAATTCCTCATCTATAAACTTCTCTGCAACGACTAGTCATTAATTTTTCATGACGCGGTGATTAAGAGAATTCACCAAGCAGCTCAGCGAAACAGTATTTTACTTATTTGGTGTGATGAACATATGATGGTGACACTTTTTAAACTGTTTTTAACCATTTTTATGAGAGCTGAAGGAAAACATGAAAGTCTCTCAAAGTTGCCAAACATATTGACATGGTGATGACAACTGTGACTGGATATGTTGTGCAACCAATTAGAACAGTCAGGACTGAAAGTATCGCTAAGTTTAACAGCTGTCTCACTGTGTTCTTGTATATACGACTGTGTATTGAATATACAGTATATACAGTCATATTCAATGAATTAGAATACTTGTTCCAAAGAGGTTCATTTGCCAGATTAAAAGTATCTTTTGAAAAGGACAACTGGTATTAAACCTAGTTTTCATTATTCCGACATTTCTGTAGTAAAAATGTTTTTTATTGGTCTGATGTATTATTGTAATCATTAATGCTAATGTCATTACCTAAAATTCATCATAATTAACAGAAATAAAGGCTTGAAAACATCAGTCTGTTTGTAATCCATCTATATAATGAGTTTCATTTAACGAATTGAGTAACTGAAATTTAATGAACTTTTCAACGTTTGCCACCCTGTATGAATACAGGGTGGCAAAGTCTTCCAATAAGCTGCCAGCATTTCCAAATCCTTTATGGTCCGTGGCATATAGGGGTTAAACGTTTAGAAAAATAAGATAAATGTACTGTACTTTACAGTTAGCATCTCTGTTGTCTGTTAGAGCTTTTGTTGTTTTCTCCTCAATTTTCATTACTATAACAATTTGAGATACCTTCTACCATAACAATTATCTATTATCTATTTTTTTATTATTATTATTTATTACTAATTGTAAATTATATTTTAAATGCAATTTATTAGATTTATTAGAGTAAAACTAGTCAAAATATAGCCTGCAGGATCATGCTGTCTAGATCTGTGGATGGATCCGTGAATTCAGCCGGAATGAAAGTGAAAATTCACCAAGAATGAAATCAGATTTGACACGGATAGTAAATCGGACTGGCCCCCGTCTCTACTATGCAAAGTGAAAAATCGCTCCAGATTTTCTTAAATAAAAGCAACCCAACCTTTAACAATTTCTTATTAAAATGTTTTCAGAGATTCGTTTTAGGTTTTATAAGGAACACTGGAGACAAAACATTTCAACAAGGGGCTTTTGTGCATCTAACACAAGCATGGACTTTTTAGTTGGCACTCGCCAACAAGCCAACAGTGAGTTACCATCTGTTCATTATGACGAGAGGAGTGACCAGCCACCTCCCCATCATATCTCCACGGCTCACCTTAATATCACGTCTGTTTACAACAAACCTCTACACACAAACCTTCCTCATTAGTTAAGGTGCACAATGATATTTAAATTATATAGATTTTGGAAAATGTTTTGGTTCCTTTTATTTTACACAGATTACATTGTCTAAGTAAACATACACGTCTAAAACCTACAAATAAGTTATTTAACTCATATAGGTGAAATCAGCTTAAGTTACATTAGATGCCCTGTTTTATAACATTTGTATGTTATAAAATGCATGACCTGATATTGAGTAAAAGATGTGTGCCTGTATCAATATGAATGATTTCGGTCTAATAAATGAACATGAATATAATAGTGCATGATTTGTGCCTACTATTGTGTTCCCATCTAGATTGAAAGCATTAACGCCAACTAATAAGTTACAATTTAATTAAAATAAGACTGATCATAAATATATACAATGAGAGAGATTTAGGGATTAGTTCATGGTCACAACCCATTTTAGACACATTTATAATTTCAAAATTTTCATCTTGACTAAGTAGCCTAAATGTGCGCATTCCTTCTTCCACTCATTCCCGTGCTTCAAAGCTTCTTTTCAGCAAGGACACTGCACTTTCTAGCAGTTTAAAACCACATGCCATATACTGTCTCCATGGCTACAGCCTACAGCAAGGAAACCATTCAGTACCCCTGCATTTGCACAAATCTCAGTCTGAACATAAAACTTACAAATAATTAGCGGGCATTGCTGGTGCTGATGGCAATATGTGGCATACAATTAACTAGAAATGCTTTAGAAACAATATTAACACAAATATTTTTTTTATTTTAAATGCTTGTTATTATATATATATATATATATATATATATATATATATAACTAAACGCAGAAGTGGAGAAGTGTAGTCTGTTCTGTCCTTTGGCTGGGTTATACAGACAGTGATAAATCTGATGCCGATCCCACAGGCCCGTGGGGCGCATTCAGCCTTGGACTACTTGCTTTAACGCACTTATACGCATCTTTAATTTTAGTGCTGCGGCAACGGCGTACCGCGCCGTCCACAGCCTACTAGGTCCCTAGCCGGATGCCTATGAGCTCGAAACGAGATTGTTTTTGGAGAAAAGGCAAAAAAACAAAAAGTTTGGACATTTAGGAGAGGTAACGGAGAGGCCCTCCTTACCGTATCGGCGGTGGACTGATCGGATGCGGTGGACATGATGGTAAAACGGTAGCCTGTTTCCCCTCCGTGAGGAGCAGCCTTAGTGTTATCGCACCTGCTGCGATCTTCCCGAAGCCGAGCACTCGTCCTTCATGATGTAATCTGCATCAGAAAGCATTCCCTCTCACTCTCGCTCATATCTCTGTGTTGGTGCGTGATGGAGGAGGAGGTGTGTCACAGCCTGCGCTTGTGCGCGTGCCTCTGGGGGCGTGGCTGTGCATGTTTTTAGGGGAGAGGAGGGGGTGATTAGGTGGGACGGAGGACGGCGAGGGAGAGGGGTATCTGGGCGTCGGAGCAGCAATGCGTTTTGCTTTGACCGATTTCGTTTTAGCACTGACCATGATGGGAAAATCTAAACTTGACACCTTCAGTTCCAGAGACTTCACGGTAAACACATTTTCTACAGATTTTCTAACTTGACTGAAGACTGCTGGTGCACCTCTCACACTCTTCGGACTTTAAACTACAAGATGAAAAATAATTCAAATGTTGTCATTTTGCTAACTCGGCTCTAGGTCAAATATTGATGATGATATCCTAAAAAAAATAGGGGCCAGGTTAAAAACATATCAAAATAACAGGAAAATTTAGTGTAACAATTTCATAGTGCAAATATTTTTTCTTTCAATATCGTTAACACAAATAAGCTCTTTTTATACAGCATCACTGAAAGTGGCAGCTAACTCACTTTTTCAGCTGTGCATCCAAGCTTTAATCTCCCGTCTAATGTCTTCAGATGTTCTTTCACTATGTTCACATAAGGTTATTTCCTGAAGATGCCATCTATTTTGTGAAGTGCACCAGTCTCTCCTACAGTAGAACACACAATGTGATGTTTTCTCAATGTACTTCACAGTTTGGATGATTTTCTCAGCTTTGTAAGCTTCGCCCTTTTTCATCCAAATGTAACCACTTTCATTTCGACAAAGGACTACCATTTTAGTGTCGGCAGAAGACAGGACATATCTCCAAAAATTAAGAAAACTTTCCCTGAGTGCATTTGCAAACTTTATCAAATTTTATGTTGCTTTCGGAGTAATTCTCTTTTCCTTCCTGAGTGGCCTTTGGCCCATGTCAATACAAGACATGTGGTACTGAGTAATGACACTTTCCTACCAGCTTTAGCTTGTGTTTTTACAAAGTCTTTTAAATTTGTTATGAGGTTGATATGCACATTTCACACCAAACACATTAATATCCAGCAAACACCCCAGAAAGCCCCAGTCAAGGTTTTAGCCCAGTACCTTCTTCCTGCATGGCAACACTACCAACAACCACTGCACTATACAACTTCAAATGAGCAATTTGTTTTTCTAGCCCTACTGAAAAACTGTTTTTACAACAAAAATTATAGAAGATTAATTGAATTACAAAACTTAAATCAAATAAAATATTGACTATTTAAATTGACATTATGACCAATTTGTTAGACAAAGTGTGAATGTTTATCAAAGCTGGCACTAGCATGCTCTAGCTACTTGGCAGGTAGAAGGCTAATGTTGTCTTATTTGAACAGACTTTATCTCTGGCGTGAACTAAAACGATTAACAGAGACAGCTGTAATTGCTATTACTATACAGCATATTTTTATCATCTTGAAATTTCTTATTTCATCTTGGGATAGATGTTCGTTGAGGTGTAATTAGATTGTTGTTTAGTTTTTCTAATATCCCTTTTCTATTAGCACCTAATCTGTTCGGGTTGGATCAGGTCAATTTAACACTGTTTGAGAGCCAGAGAAGGCTCTGGGCAATGAGACCTGAAGCACTGTGGTTAAGTACGGGAGCGAGAGGGAAGCCTTGTCAAACCATGTCAAACGGAAGGATCCAAACTAGAGGACATGTGAGGGTAAGCTAACGCTGCCTAATGCTCGCTTGCTAGAATAGTTTTCATATACATAACAAGCCCAGCATAAGATGAGTTGAAAATATTAGTTACTAAAATATTACTATAGTTACTACATATATATATTTATATAGTGACGCCAAGCCCTAACAATCAATGACCGACAGTCTTCTGACGCCATGTTTTTAGTACACCTCGGAAATGTTGAAACTGCAAGCAAGCAGGTACTAAAAAAGAAAAGCCGAAAAAGCCAGTTGAACTGTAGCGAACCGCTCTAAAAGGGACTAGTTGAAACGGGATATAAGCCAACAAACTAAGTCACATTTTTGGCCCAGTGTTTGGATTAAACTGCCCAACTTCTGTCCCAACAGCAGAAATTCAATTTTAGTTTTTTTTAAGAACTAACTCTGCAATTTTTAGAGTGTAAAATATGGGATATTAGAATATTACATATTCACATTTTTTGAATATGACTGTATAGTTCCATATCTGAAGTCTTTTAAACACCTGTGACTTTAATCAAACAACCTGGTTGCTTTTTCTGGCCAACCTTGTTGTACCTACACCTTGCTCGCCGTGTTCAAAATGCTTGTGCTCCAAGCTCCAACCTCACCTCATCCTTCTGCATTGTCTGAAACGAGGATGGGGACAGCTGGCTGCGAGCCTCAGCTCCAAGCATGTGACTCCAGCAGAGAAACTGCTTACTGAGGCACTCTTGCTGCAGATGGAAGCCACTCCAGACAAACTCTGTTAATCAGGCTGATGATTGCAATGAATATCAGTGACAGAGATCTTTTTGCCTTCGGCACATTAGATGTTGACCAATTTTGTTTTTGTGGGTTTGGATATTGCAAGTCCTCCTGCCTACTGCACACTGGTTACAAAACAACCCCCGGCTTACAGAGAACCCATCTGTGACATGCCACGTGTATGAGATATGATTCACAAAACATTAGATCTCACATTGTGCATCTAGCATCTCTATGTTAGCATGTGCAACTCACCCGCTCCAGCATGGCTAACTGGCATCAGCATGTGTCAGCTGTTGGTTAGCAGTGTCTGTCAGCTGGCTGCCAGCAGGTGTCTTGGGCACCTCATAGAGTGTGTGGAGAGAAAATCAATGGCTCTCTGTTGATTAGAAAACCTACTGATGGGGATCAATCAGACTTTCACCATGACAAAGTAAGAGCATTAAAACATAAGACTGACTTGACAGCTCAAACAAGCTTTCATGCTTCTCAGTAAACATCCTTCAGTTCTCTGGCTGACTCCCATTAAGTCTATGTTAGATTAAGTGATTCACTGTAGATTTACTTTCTGGTTGCCGAGTTCCCACTAGAGAGAATTACATAAGAGATGTGGGGATGGACACGCAATCAGAAGCCCATACATGTAACGTTTGGCCTGAAAAAGCTACTGTACATTGCAAAATTCTTCATATTTCTTGAACTTCAACTAGTTTTGAAACATCACAAACATTAATGTCTTTTTTTATTTCATGTGATAAGTAGCACATAATTTTCCTGTATTAAGCTCCACTCATCTTCTCTTTAAGTCTGAAAATGTCATTTCTGGAGCCCCTACTTTGTAAAAAAAAAAGAAAAAAAGCACTCCCACAGCATGATACGACCACCATCATGTCTCACAGTGGGATTGATGTGTTTAGTGGGATGTGCTGGATGTGTTAATATTGAAGAGACAGCATTTTGTATGTAAGCCAAAAAATCCTTCTTCCACATGTTAGCTGGGTCCCCAGCATGGCATATGGTAAACTATAACAGCAATGGTTTTCTTCTTGTCACTATTTAGGTCAAATTTGGGGAGTGCACAGCTAGTAATTGTCCTTCCTTAGCTGTGGATCTGTACAGCTTCTCCAGTGTTATCATACGCACACTTATTAAATTTTTATTCACAAAAATATTAAAACCTGTGTGTCATTTTGCTTCAGCATCACATTTATCTGTTCCTTTGTGTTGGTCTATGACTTAGAATCATAACAAAATACATTGATGTTTGTGGTTGTAAAATGAAAAACTGTTTATCAGTTCAAGGAGGGTGAATACTTTTGCAGAGTTCTGTTATGTGGCAGTAGGAAAAGTCTATTTTTTATTTTAGACTTCAATAATATATCACACCAAACAAGAAAAATAGATTAGATACAGATTAAAAAAAACAAAAAACAAATTCAGCTTCACTGTGCTACAATAAATTCCAAGAGGAGCCAAAGATGGTGTAAATGGAGTAGTGAATATTTCAAACAGCCAGAATTAGACCCCTTGTGAAAGCCACGTGAATGAATGCTGTTGGTTTTTCCACCAGAAAGACATTTGGATTGAGTGGGTTCACAGTCCAACAGAAGAGAATCTGAAGACTCAGTGGGAGATGCACCAAGAGTTTCACATAATTCCAGTCAAACCCTGATTAAATCTTCCCCAAATTAAACCAGTGAATCCTCTCTGTCTTCTTTCCTTGGGCCAGACAGCTGTGGGTGTCCATGTAGGATGCACACCACTCAGAAGTTTGATGAGGATTTAGAAGCCGCCATGTGAAGTACTGAGATGCTTTACAGCACTGCTGTGGCCCTTCCGAATCCACGTTGATGTAATTTTCTGTCCTACTGGATCAGACCAGATTAGATGCAAATTACTGTTTTAACTGTTATAGCGCCTTGCAACAGTATTTATACCCATTAACCTTGTCCACATTTTTTTACATTAAACCACAAACTGCTGTGTGTTTTATTGGTATTAACTGAGAGAGACACAAAAGGCACAAGGAAGCACATATCTGTGAAGTGGAAGAGAAATAATACATGATTATTAACCTTGTTTCTACAGCTTTCCAATTTTTACGCAGCTTTCCACCTTTGGAGAAAAAAAATTCTGCCCAATCATCTTCACAAACCAGCAATCGCTCAGTCAGGTTGGATAAAAGGCATCTATGAACAGGAATTTTTAAGCATTGCCACAGATTGCTACAGAAAACTTACAGCATGACATGAAGAGATAAGGACATGGAGCATGGGCAGAAAAATAAGTAGTGAAATGGAAAAGCCACGGGCATGGGAATGAAATACAGAGAAGAAACAATGGAAGGATCCAGCAGGGAACAATGAGAACCGATAAATATATATACTCAGGGACAAGTAGAGAATGGCTTAGAATGCAGGTGTGAGTAATCAGAGGGAAATGTGGAACTTCTGAGACAGAGTGAAATCAGGAAGCTGAGGAAGGGAGACTAATTAACCTGAAAGAAGCTGAACAGAGATACAAAGAAACACAGGGAAAATATCTAAAAGAGATCTAACAGAAGATAACGTGGACTACAAAGAACATGAGAATAAACTGGGAAGCTAAACACAAAAGACTAAACGAATACCTATATTTTCTTATATTTTTTTGTTACAATAAAAATTGAAAACCAGAGATCCCTTTACTTCCACTTCACCATCATGTCCTTCTTTGTGTTGGTCTATCAAATAAAAGGTCAATGAAATCTGTGGTTGTAATTTTACACATTGTAAAAAGGTTCAAGAGATGTCAACAGTTTTGCAAATCATTCCAATTAGAACAACCAGAGGAGAGGAATATTGTGTCCCTAGGTATCTGAAACTGCATGGTCTGAAAAGTTGCAAATTAAGAGATTTTATGGTAATATTTGAATAGAAGGGTAAAACGTATTAGACTGAATTTTCTGGTGCTCAATTAGAAAATTGTGACTGCACAGAAAAAAGAACATTCCAGTCCACTCAGAGAAACATTTATAAACAAATTCATGTGCCAGCCAAACCAGTTGGGAGCGGTATCCATGGTAACCCACACTGAGTAGGAGCAAAAAAGGCAGGATTGATTTGAAAGAGAATAAAGTAAAGGATTGACGAGAGTCATCCATGGAGACCATACAGTCTACGTCACATAGGTGAGAGGGAGGGAGGTGAAACTGCTCGTCAATCTTCACCAATCGGCCGATGCAAAGAAAGTTCGGATTTCTGCGGAATGTACTTTCAGTGGAAACACAAAGCAGGCATGTGTTTTACAAATCAGATCATCTCCAGCAGAGATTGACAGTTTGAAGTAGAAGGGAACTTTTATGGCAAGTAAGATGAAGGACCTGCAGTGATGCAGGCTTATTCTTGGATCCTCCTCTTTGGCAATTTGGGTCAAAGTAGAGAATAGTGCAGAAATTATTCAGAGCTTGTCTGAGCAAACACAAATTCCTCTGTCCTGGTTTCTGGAGTCCCAGTAAGACATCCCATGGTGAGATTTAATTAAATCTTTATTGCATACTCCTCTCTTGTCCTTCATCATCTGCCATTTTGGCCAAGGAATCACTCAGTCATGTGTGCAAGTTTATTAAAGGGGAAACACACTTGGAATGATGAGATGGGCCTCTCAGCGGCCGCCCGCTTCTTTCTGAGAGCTCCTGGTGATGTGAGCTATTTGTGCTAGTGCATTGTCACCATGATATTATGTAACAAAATAGAAATAGAATGCAGTAATGGTCCGTTTAGAGCGGCCAGCAGCCTCAGCTTGCAGTTTTATGGGCTTTTCTAACACAGGAAGAGGTCGGGAAGAGATTTTGTAACACAGGGCTGGAATTAAGGTCTCACTATTCAAGACTAGACAGACAAATAATCTTTTGTGCCTCAGTGAGGAAGAATCAATGAGGGCCTTCTAAATATGGATATCATTCACGGACCACCCCATTTCAGCACAATGCAAAGCAGTACTGGGTTGCACTAATTGTGCAGAGCTGTAAGCCACGTATAATAGCTGCAAACAGTCTCTTCAGGCTACAGTTTAAGAGTTAAATTGAACTTCTACTCTCTATCCCTTCCAAAAAGAATAACTGAGACTGTTATCTTCTGTGCTTGAATGAAACACGTGATGGTGATCTGAAAACACAATTCTTCCTGCCTAGCTAGGATGGCTGCACAGTTTGCATCAGTCACCCATCAGATTGCTTGTGCATATCGGTGTTGAGACCCACTTCTATTTCTGAATTAATGCAATCTTAATATATGTGGTTAGGCATTCTGTTTGCAGCCATACACACGCACCTGTACTTGCAGCTTCTCTGGGCTGTTTAAATGTGTCGGCTCTGCAGCTCTGCAAATATCCTGGCTCTCAGAGGAAGTCGTGATGCACCCCCCCCCCCCCGCCCCCAACCCCTACCTCCTTTCTTCTCTCTTGTCGGTAACAGAACAAAACTACTGCTGGCAATATCCATGAATCCTTTGTGTGTAACCAGCAAAGTCAGGAAATCTGTATCAGCAGGATTACACACAAAATGCTGCCTGTTGTTATTTTCTTATGAATGAATTTTCTAAGCTATGACAGTCTAGAAACAAACAGCCTGTGGTCTTCTGACAGGATATTAAAGTCATTATTTTGGTGGCATTATTAGACAGCGGGAGAGAAAATTTCTCCTGATCGGATGAGCATCCTGCACACTCACCAAGGCTGCATTTGTCTACCAGGGTGGAAAATACAAGGCAGCAAGACGGAGGACAAGAAAAGCAATGACCTTTCATGAGTGAGCATATATACTATTCTGCCCACAAACTGTAATTTTCACTTCTTTTTTTTGTGTCTGCAATGAAAGTCCCCAGTAGACAAAGCAAATGAACCATTTGGTGACTAAAACTGTATCTTGCTCAATGCAGGCAATCTATGGCAAAATATATAGACAGCACCTTTCACAGCTGGCGAGGAAAAGTAATATATTTTATGTTTTTGGATTTGTTTCATATGTAGATGAATGCAGAACAGGGCTCTAGAGATATGTGTTTTTGGGGAGGTGGAGGTGTCATATTCTCCTTCTACTGCATCTGTTGTATCTAGAATTAAAGCCTTAAGGAATATGAGACCAAAATATATCACACGACATAATAAAACAAGAAACAGGTCACTGTCCTACCAAAGATGACTCAATTCTAAACAGTGTTTTGTATTTTGCCACATTGCATACATCAGTATTTTTATTGTCTATGTAGCTTTGACCAGACTTATATGATTTCAGTTTAAATATCAAAATCAAATGAAAATGAATTTGTCCTTTTTTCATAAGATACATTTCTATTGAAACCCTGAAGAATCACAATTGCAACCATTTGTATACAAATAAACCCTTCATAAAATGTGCAAGAATGCACATGTTGTTACTATTGACAATTTTAAATTTAAAATGCAAAAAATCAACAAACTTTGAGTCAAAGTAATGTGTGAGTAGTTATGTGCTGCTGGAGGCTGCGAGTGACAGACTTGGTCTGCACCACCTTGTGGTCAGTGTGAAACTGCTGTTTCACTAACTAAACTGTGAAAATCTACTCAGCTCAGTAGTAAGTTGTATTTGTTTCCAAAGGTTTAAGTAAAAAAGACTTTACTGAACACCACTTTAGTTAAATGTCGCACAAGAGCATATTTGTCCCAAACATACCTTTTATCCTAATCTAAACTACAGATTTGTTCATGTGAATTTATATGTAAAAAACCTTCTTGTATGAAAGTGGTTTAAACTCCATGAGTCATTATTTTACTGGAAACTCAACTTAAAGGGACAGTACAACATTTTGAAGTGAGGTTCTGTTATAAGTGTCATGATGTAGGGTTGTTTGGTTTTTGGTTTCAGGTTTTTTCCTTATATGTTTTTCACTGTTCAAGATTTGAATCATGTTTCTGTTTATTTTCCTGGTCATGCTTTTGTTTTGTCGTCTTGTTCATATTTTGTCAAGTTTGGTTTTCGGATCTGGTTATGCTTTTGCTTCATGTTTTTCTAGTTTGTGTTCAAGAGTCTCTGTTTTGCTCCAGTCACGTTTTGTTCTGTTAATTAAGTTTATTCAGTTCACCTGCTTCAAGTTAATCTGTCTCCTTACTCCACCTGGTTTTCACGCCATATATTCACACCTGTTCTGTTTATTCTTCGCGGAAACATCTTTCACTCTCATGCTCATGTCTAGCTCTCTAACCAAGTCTTGTCTTTTTTTTGATCATGCCATGCCTGTCTTGCCTGCCCGTTTGTTTTGTTCCTGCCTCCTGCTGAGTGTGAGTTTTTGTAATTAAACCTTTTCTTCACTTACCATCACGCTGCCTGCTCGTCTGCATTGTGGGGTCCAATTCCAAGTAAACCGTGACAGAACCGTGACAGTAAGCTTATAAACAGGTAATATTTTACCTACAGCAGCTAACCTTCTGGGCTTTTTTAGTTAGTGTAAATACACATCAGTTTGTGCCAGAGTATGGAGCTAACGGCTGGTAGGGGTGGGAATCTTTAGGCACTTCATAAATCAATTAGGATTCAGAAGGTTTTTATACATTCATTATTGTCGATTTAATCAGATAAACGTAGACAAAAAAAAACTTGATTACAGAATACATACAAAAACGCACATCACCAGCTCTGGAAAAATTTTGTGGACCTTTGCTCTAACCCGACAAATGGACCTGACCTCATTTACAACTAAATCAGTGGAGAATGTGTGACTTCATTTGTAACTAAAACTATATCCTTTTTTAGTTATCTACCATTTCTCTGCTACATTCTTATAAAGCTCATTCATATTTAGACCTCTGTCACTCCTTCGCTACTCTCATTTGGAGCAAACAACACGCTAGTTGCTACGCATGAGAAAATGCAGTTATGGTTAAACAAGATTTCATGGCAATAACTGTTCGTGAGTCACATGTTAGAGTTGTGATAGCGTTTGTTTCAGTGTTGCAGTGTGTGGTGATTGTGTGGTGATTGTGCAGTGAATGCAGTTTTAGTAAAAAAATGTGGCTGATGGGAAGTTACTTCCAAAGACTGCTCCAGAGCTCAAAAGCCGTGATTTTCAGCAACTCTTGATAGTTGCAGTACCTTAACACTAAATATTGGTTTTTTGCTTTGATATTGCTAGCTCGATGGTTTACGGTGGCAGGTAAAATCCATTGTTTTACTTCCACCTCTGATTTGAATCGTTTAATATTGTTATGATTTGGGTTTGTTTGGTTTTTTTGGTTTCGGGTTTTTTTCTTTATGTTTTTCACAATTAAGGTTTTGAATCGTTCTTCTGTTTATTATTATTAGTATTGTTAGATTTTTTAATCATGTTTCTGTTTGTTTTTCTGGTCATGCTTTAGTTTTGTCGTCTCGTTCATGTTTTGTCAAGTTTGGTTTTCGGATCTGGTTATGCTTTTGTTTCATGTTTTTCTAGTTTCTGTTAGTTTGTGTTCAAGAGTCTCTGTTTTGCTCCAGCCACGTTTTGTTCTTCTGTCAATTACGTTTATTTGGATCACCTGCACCTATTAATCTGTCTTCTTGTTTCACCTGGTCACGCTCCATAAATACACACCTGTTCAGTTATTCATCGCGGAATCATTTTCAAATCATGCTCATTTCTTGTTTTGTGGATCATGCAAAGCCTGTCCTGCCTGTCCGTTTATTGTTTTGTTTCTGCCTCTTCTGAGAGTGAGTTTTTTTTTTTTTTTTATTAAATCGTTTTGCACTTACCGTCATGCTGCCTACTAGTCTGCATTCCAGGGTCCTCTATCTCGCAAGCCCAAACAAATATGCCTCCCCATGTTTGTCGTGTACCGAAATATTTCTTTTAGCTTTACAACGTGCAGCCTTGCAGTTCATAGCCCTGTTGTCTTACAGCAAGATGGGTTTGAATTCCAACCTGGGGCCTTTGTGCATGGAGTTTGCCTGTTCTCCCTGTGCATACATGGGTTCTCTGCGGGTACTCAGGCTTCCTCCCACAATGGTTACAGTAAATTCCCCTTCTGCATGAATGTGTGTGTGCATAGTTGCTTGTTATGTTTATCTCTGTGTTGCCCTATGATGGACTGAAGACTTGTCCACGGTGTACACTGCCTCCCACCCAATGACTGCTGGATATAGGCACCAGTCACCCATTAGCTTCAGCTAATGGATGGCTGGATGGACGGATGGCTGGATGGATGGTTTTACACAGACTGCACATGCTGTGGCTGTCATATCCACGGTGGTTGTGAGCAGGCTGGGTGTAGTCTGTGTGTTTGTGTTGTGTTTTTCCTCCTACTCAGGGTGTGACCAGCAGGTGCTGCTGCGCAGCTGTTGCTCCTCAGCGAGCAATCAACCTAGGCTCAAAAGGAGTGAAAAACCAGAGGGAGGCCTCAGCTCGTTGTCTCACAAGGCGTGGTAAACAGCTCGACCTCTGCTGCTGCAGTCCTGTGTTCTACTATTTCTTTGATCATCTTGTTTTTCTGCTGTGCCTCATAGGAAATGATTCTGCTGGAGTTTCTGTGGACTTTATGTCTCCTGCCGTGTTCAGATGAACATGGGAACTCAAGCCTCAACGCCTTGGCCGAGAGTTTCCTATCTGGCTCCTTCCTGGACCCTGGTTTCTGGAAATAACTTTCTATCAGCTTCTGAGAACCATCCATCCGCCTGTCCATCCTCTGACAGATCATCGTCCCTCCATGGGATCCACTGAATGGAGTAAAGCACAGTCAAAAGAACGAGGAAATACTTTCCCCCGCTGCTGCACCCTCCTGTCAACCTCAGCCATTGTGGTAAAGACTTATTCCTCCCTAACCTGGCTAAGAGTTCATTTTCCGTAAGTCTAACCCTGATGGACTTTAGTATTATTAATCCCACCTTTACTCAAACGCTCTCTAGGCCTATCTTCTTCTCCTTCAGTGAGATCCCAATCCTGCCTGTTGACCCAGTCCGGATTCCAGAATAAACCAACGTTTGTGAACTAAATAAACTGTTAGAACGCTGCCTTGGTTTCCTCGTGATTGTGTTAAAACAACCCATTATGACAGTGGCACTTGTCCTAGTCATTTTTCCCTTAAGTGCAGAGTGTGCTGGGTGCTTTACATGTGACTTTGTGTGCAACATAAACTGCATAAAACAACTCGCATCACAAAAACGTTATAACAGTTTATGCTAACATTATTTTATGAACCTTTAATCATCTTCGCCTTCGCATTGGTTGGTTATTTTATGCAGAAGGCAGCCATTGTTTTCATAGAAAATAGAAATGGGAGGTAATCCATTAGCTAATTGTTTGCAGGTTTTGAGCAGCGCTAAAAGGAGAGGAGGAATTTGTACATAAAAAAAATCGGCAGAAATTTCGTGGATGTTTTTTCTCCCTTTTTGTCCATCCCACAACCCTATTCCCCTCTCCTGCAGTGTTCATTACAGTACTATGCATTTGGCAAATTATGCAAATTAGCTAATACAGTAATTTAGCAACTTCAGGACAGTCATTAGCTAGCTTCTTTACTTTGAAGTTGTTAACCCTGTTTACATGTTTTATAAGCAATTTGTGTTGTACCCAGAATTATCATTGGTGGCGCACGGTTTCGTAACTCAATTTTCTGTGTAAATAGTTCTGCTACTACATAACCACCCAATGCAAGTGCAACAAATGTTTATAGGTTCATAAAATAGCATTTGCACACAACGCGCTAATATTTCAAAGATTGTAGTTATTTTAAGACAATGAAACTGAAACACCTGGTTTTAGACCACAATAATTTATTAGCATGGCGTAAAGCCTCCTTTTGCGGCCAATACAGCGTCAATTCGTCTTGGGAATGACATACACAAGTCCTGCACAGTGGTCAGAGGGATTTTAAGCCATTCTTCTTGCAGGATAGTGGCCAGGTCACTATGTGATACTGGTGGAGGAAAACGTTTCCTGACTCGCTCCTCCAAAACACCCCAAAGTGGCTCAATAATATTTAGATCTGGTGACTGTGCAGGCCATGGGAGATGTTCAACTTCACTTTCATGTTCATCAAACCAATCTTTCACCAGTCTTGCTGTGTGTAGTGGTGCATTGTCATCCTGATACACGGCACCGCCTTCAGGATACAAAGTTTGAACCATTGGATGCACATGGTCCTCAAGAATGGTTCGGTAGTCCTTGGCAGTGACGCGCCCATCTAGCACAAGTATTGGGCCAAGGGAATGCCATGATATGGCAGCCAAAACCATCACTGATCTACCCCCATGCTTCACTCTGGGCATGCAACAGTCTGGGTGGTACGCTTCTTTGGGGCTTCTCCACACCGTAACTCTCCCGGATGTGGGGAAAACAGTAAAGGTGGACTCATCAGAGAACAATACATGTGTCACATTGTCCACAGCCCAAGATTTGCGCTCCTTGCATCATTGAAACCGACGTTTGGCATTGGCATGAGTGACCAAAGGTTTGGCTATAGCAGCCCGGCCGTGTATATTGATCCTGTGGAGCTCCCGACGGACAGTTCTGGTGGAAACAGGAGAGTTGAGGTGCACATTTAATTCTGCCGTGATTTGGGCAGCCATGGTTTTATGTTTTTTTGGATACAATCCGGGTTAGCACCCGAACATCCCTTTCAGACAGCTTCCTCTTGCGTCCACAGTTAATCCTGTTGAATGTGGTTCGTCCTTCTTGGTGATATGCTGACATTACCCTGGATACCGTGGCTCTTGATACATTACAAAGACTTGCTGTCTTGGTCACAGATGCGCCAGCAAGACGTGCACCAACAATTTGTCCTCTTTTGAACTCTGGTATGTCACCCATAATGTTGTGTGCATTTCAATATTTTGAGCAAAACTGTGCTCTTACCCTGCTAATTGAACCTTCACACTCTGCTCTTACTGGTGCAATGTGCAATCAATGAAGACTGGCTACCAGGCTGGTCCTATGTAGCCATGAAACCTCCCACACTAAAATGACAGGTGTTTCAGTTTCATTGTCCAACCCCTGTAAGTCTGCATTGGCCCCTTTCAAAATGGCCTTTAGCTTCACCCTCTGAGTCCAACTAATCTGGACTGTATAAATGCCATTAACTGCTTTTAAAATTTTAGTAGAACCTGGGTACAAGAATCCTAACTTATCCCTATAAAAGTTGCAAATTTTCACATGAAGATAAAAGCACATCAGAAGGAGATTAAGGCATACAGGCAGCTCAATAACAAACCAAAGACAGCACAAACAAGATGTTTGTATTTGGTCATAGACTTTATTGGACATGTCCATGTTTCAATAACATATTCATTTTCACATTATATAGCTATATTGCATATAACATCTATTTTCTTTTTACACTTAATTCAATAATCCACCATGAATTATATGATGCATCGTCTTGTCTTTGATGACAAGAAACCTCAGACGTTTGCACTTTTTCACATTTAGGGTGGAACGACTTAAATATGGCAGGCATCGACTGACTGTTTTCACCCATTCACAAGTTCATAATGATTTTATATTTTCACAATGATTATACAGTGCAATAGGTAAACAATAAAATGATATGTATGAAAGGAAAAAAAGTACATTCACAGTCAAATATAGCCACGGTAAATAATAAAATCATGAACATCCAAAACCTAAAAAAAAAAAAACTTCCTTGCATTGCTGCGTCTGCTCATTCTGTCCATCTGGGACAGGTCTCAGAATGGCAAAGAGGCCTCCTAGGGTGTTTTTCTTTAAATGACCATCCATGCTAAATGTGATGGCTTACTTTTGCACATTGCTTTTGCACATTATAGACTGTAATAAATCAGACAACAATATGCATTGACGCTGAGTTGTGACATTGAAAAATGATACCCTGAATCAATTAATGCATAACATTACAAGCCCCATATTGTAGAACCTCACAGATTTTACAAAAGGAATGCAATAATAAGAAAAAAAAGCATTTATGCACTTCTAAAATAAAAACTGAACAATTTGCCAGCACACCTAACATCAACAAGCACAAATAGCAGCAGGGGGAGAAGATCTACTTCACTCAGAGCTCTTTACAGCACATCTATTTGGTTTGGACATTCACACATTTATGCACAATTGAGCATAAGGGGGTCGCTGTGGCTACACGAACGGACCGACAAGCATAGGCGGTGTGGACAAAAACCTGCAGGGGAATCAGGGCTCGTTCATATTATTAATCACTCATTGCTTCTCTAAAAAGCAGGTTATTGCAGCTCTACATGAAGATTCAAGAGCAATGCACTCTTTCTGGAAGACATGTTTAGTGTCTGGCAACAGAATTGTTTTTCAGTAACAACTTGGATTTCCATAGTAATTAGAGAAAGCTTCTGCAGAGTGCGTGTTAAAACCTATGCAGAGAAACATCCTCTATTACACTGTTTTGCTTTTATTATTGTATAGATGATTCTCAAATATGTATGCAACATTCCTTGGCTGAGTATAAGGGTAAGCTTCTATGAACGAGTAGGAAGCAGTGTTGGAAGCAGCTGTTGAGATTTATAAAACAGACTCAAGTTTGGAGTGAAATTGCAAAACCCCTACAAGCCCTGCATTCAGCCAGACTTATTGTAAAACCTGTAGACAGTTTTCCACTGTGCCATCCCCTTCCATGCTGCTTCCCTCTGCAGCCCAGCACCACCTCAGAGAGAAAATAGTGAGCTGTTGCTTTATCAAGTGCCCCATAAATAAACCTGAAAATGCAAACCTCATATGTTTGTATTTGTGCACGACATTGTTTTCAAGTAAGATTTTGCTGTCTATGTGTGCAAAAGTATCCCTCATCATCTGTAAAGAGCCACATTATGCCTGAAAATGGAAGACCCTCAGCCACGCACAAGTGTCACAATCAAGTGGACATCCCTGAGACCACTCCATTTGATCTGACGTTCTTGTCTGTCTAAGGCGTGCTTTCTTTTTTAAGGTCTAAAGTGTTTCATTTGTGTGTAGTAAAAATTAAAGGAAGAAGAGTGAGAGTGACAACTTACTCACAACACCTACTTGACTGACTAATCCACTACATGTGACGACACAAGTTACAAGCGCCAAAGTGAGATGCTGGAAAACGCAACAGTTGCCTCCTATAGACATGCAGCTAAGACATCACTGTGAGCACTCAAAACGGCTCGAGCACATCTATAGTGTTTGCTAACACTGTGGGGAGCTGTGGAAGTGCACTGTACAAACATTATTGAGGCAGATGGTGGTAGGATTTTGAATTTTTCAAGTGGCAAATTCTCATAATATTACGATAGGATATCTATCTGTTCTCATTTTAATTTCTGCTTAAACCTGCTTAAACTACTTAGACTAACACAAGCACCAGGTAGCAACCTTGGGAGGGGGGTTATGGGAATGTATGAGGCAGGGGATCCGATAGGGTCGGGACCCCACTGGAGTATGCAAATGAACAAATGTGGGATCTTGAGATTTTCCTTGGAACTCAAATTAAAAAAAACTATAATGTTCAAAGTGTATTCAAGCTTTAAAAGTAGAAAAACATAAAAAAAACATGCCATGATATCATGAGATAAAACAATATCTTTGTTGTTGATGCTATTTGTATTGTCATTATTCCCCTGTTTAAATGACTTATTAGTAATGCCTATATTGGATACTCAGTCAGTTATTAGGTTCACAAATTCATATGTTGTGGGGCTGAAGCTGAATGGTTTGGGAATGAATACTTTAAAGTTTAATTACTAGCACACATACTGTACATTTCTTGTCGAGTGCTATTACTTTTGCTTTCACAGACTTTCATCCTACCCCAGCAGGGTTTTATTCATTGCTATAAGAAATGTTTGTGAAAGCTATTAATCCTAATTAAGACTAATATTGAAAACTGTTCTGTTGAACATACTTAGTGCAATAAGTATATGGCCAAAATGGCAAACATTCAAAAAGTAATTAAACCTATCATTAACAATATCACAGCTAAGAATGGGTTTTTATGATATAATAACCTTGATTAAAATACAAAGGTTTCATAGAAGCAACCCATTAACAGATATTGTATACAAACATATGAAAAGCTAATTACTTTTATTTAAAGCAGAATAGCATAAATTAAAAAATGGAATCAAATATTGTTTTACTTCAGTAATAACAATTTGAAAAGTATACGTGCAACTAGCAGGACGTAGCAATAGCTGTGAAATTGAGAGGGTCGATTGTGGCGCTACTTTATGCTTCAAACATTGGGAAAAAACTCCGGTCATTCTCTGGCATCTCATTAAAAAGACTTTAAAGCACAGGAACAGAAAGATGAAAAGTTTTTTGCAATTTTGTAACCATAACTTGGTATCTACCTTGATATTCACCCTTTTAGCTGCTCCTATCTGACAGAAGATACATTCTGTTAAGATGCAGAATAAATATGTAGAAACTCTTTTATCCCATCTGTTTTCTTTCTCCTAAATAATAGGGAGTTTCCTTTAATAAGTTATGATTCAGATGTTATTTATTGCAGTGTTTTAATGCAATCCTGGTACATTTTATCATTCTTAAACCAATGGTCCATGGGCGTTTTATATTGTGACTTCTCTAACTTACTGTACCAGCTAGCTATACTGTGGAGCTAACGCTAGCTTGTACAAAAAAAGAAAGAAGTGGAGATTCCGCTTCAGCTGTGCTATTTTTATTTCTGTGCCTTCCTCTACACCTTTGCTACACCTAATAACATTTCTGTTAACTTTTCAACTTAGAAATAAAGTGCAACAGTCTTTGCCTGTGCTTTAGTCATTTTATTCTAAGGTAAAGTACCTGCTTCATTTAATCATCACAAGGCCTACAGCCCACCTTTATTGCCACAACAGCTCTTTTCAGGAAAAGGAAATGTATTTTCTTCACTCTCATTTTAGTATAAATTGTAACAATTTTCACTAAAACAGGGTTTTACTTAAGAATAGGAAAAACTAGTACTATTTTCCTCATCCCAATAACATTTGTACAGTCCTTCAGTTTTTTGACCACAAATAACACAATGAATTTACAGCACCAACAAACAAGAGGAAGCAGGATTGTGTTGCTTTGTTTCTGATTTTAGTTAATGGTTGTTGCATGCACATATATAGGCTTTTGTGAGGTTTGATATGATGACCCAGTTAAGCTTTAAGCAAGGCAGGAAATGTTTGAAACACCACAGCACCTGACTCTATTCTACCTTTTGTTCACTCTAATAGGTAACAATTGTTTGGGCAGTGGGTGTCAAGTGTGTACACTTTCTCATGAATTGGAGATTCTGTTGGTCCTTTCTTTTTTCCGGGGGGTTGGAGAAGGGGTCTCTCCAACAATTTGCTGGTCCGTTTATCTCTTAGCCGGAGGAAGAAAGAGGGATGGGAGGATCTGATGCCAGCTCAGTCTGAGAAAAGACCGGCAAAAGATTTGCGTAGATTGCGTATGGTTTCAGCCTTCACCTCATCCTGGTTAAGGCTGGCTCGTGGCGCTGGGATTTCTGGAATGTTGAAGGTATTGGTAAGAGACTGGGATTTGCTATAAAGAGAGGGAAATGGCAATAGAGGAGAAGGAAAGGCTATTAAAGTCATGCAGCAAACCAATGAAATGAGAAGACTGGAGCACAGCGAGGCAGAGGGAGAGATAGAGACAGAGCGATAAAAAGGAGGAAAGTTCAATAAAAGATGAAAAAAGGGTCATGCCTTTTCTTGGGTCATTCAAAATTACCTTATCATTTCAAGTCAGCATTGACATGATATGAATAGTGAATGACGTTTTTGGGAGGCACAGTGATGTGTATTGTCTGGGATTGATCATGAAAGTATTTTAGCAAAATACAAAATAAATACCGGTGGGTTCTCACCGGGTACTCCGGCTTCCTCCCACAGTCCAAAAACATGCCTGTTAGGTTAATTGGTAACTCTAAATTGCCCTTAGGTGTATGAATGAGTGTGTGTATGGTTGTATGTGTGTTGCCCTGCGATGGACTGGCAACCTGTCCAGGGTGTACCCTGCCTTTCGCCCATAGACTGCTGGAGATAGGCACCAGTTTCCCCGTGACCCACTATGGAATAAGCGGTAGAAAATGACTGACTGACAAAATAAATAACAGAATCCAAAAAAGGGCATCAAATTAATTTCTAACTGAAAATTGACAGCTAAAGAACGCAAAAAAAAAAAAAAAAAATGTAGGTAAAAATATTAATCCAAATTAAAACAGACAATAACACAATTCAACAAGCCAAAAAACATGTTGTCAAACACCTTTTTACATAGATGATAAATATTTTGTGGGGCTGCACGGTGGCGCAGTTGGTAGCACTGTTGCCTTGCAGCAAGAAGGTCCTGGGTTTGATTCCCAACCTGGGGTCTTTCTGCATGTTGCATGTTGCATGTTCTCCCCGTGCATGCGTGGGTTCTCACCGGGTACTCCGGCTTCCTCCCACAGTCCAAAGACATGCCTGTTAGGTTAATTGGTAACTCTAAATTGCCCTTAGGTGTATGAATGCGTGTGTGGTTGTTTGTGTGTTGTCCTGTGATGGACTGGCGACCTGTCCAGGGTGTACCCTGCCTCTCGCCCATAGACTGCTGGAGATAGGCACCAGCTTCCCTGCGACCCACTATGGAATAAGCGGTAGAATATAAATTAAAACCAAATATTTTGTCTTGGTGTAACTGTATCAGAGTAATAACTTTATGTGACATTTTGCTCACATAAATTTTTGTTTTCGAACATTTCTGGTGGTTTCGATGGTTATTCTGAAACAAAATATATTCTTAATACATTTGAAGGCATTAGGCTATTTGTGACTTTTGGATCCTTGCCTTGTTGCATAAATTTGTAAAATGTATTTTACATTTCAGAAATGACCATTTCAAAAATTAAAACATATTGACCTGTGCCAGATAAAGCACAGGAGGTCCAAAGCCACCACCACCACTATGTTTCATAATAAGGATAAAGCTCCTACTCTATGCACTGTTTTTCTGATGTAATTTAAAACTTAAAAAGTTATCTATTAACCTTTTGGCTTTTTCGCTTGATCTTTACTGACCCCCAGATAAATACCTCTGTCCTAGCATTCGCTGATTTGACCTTTAAAAAATACAATGACATTTTTTGAGACATCAAAGGCTCTCACCTCTGCAGGGACTTTGTGTTTTCACCACTCCAACAGAAGTTAGCGACTGTCTTTAGATTTATTTTATTTAAGACGAGCTTGTCATGTTTTCTGTTATTTATGTCTGTTTTATCATGTGTGCTCAGATATAAAATTCAACAAACAAAAGATTGGGCTTTTATAAGTACCAGTTGTGTAAACCGAAGTCTTTACCAACCAATTATTAAGTCATTAACTGTAATTTGATGTTTAAATGTGTCCCTAAGAAAACCAATTTTCTCAGGGACGCAATGAACAAGGAGCAAGGATTTTAAGAAACTGCATCCCAGTTTGTTGTAGCTTCTGCCTGTTCCTTTAATGTTTCACAACCTCACCAGACAATCTAAAGTGTTAAGTTTGTGAAAGTGCTGCTGTAACAATTACAAATGCAAAAACCAATACGACATGCACATTCAAGTGGATAACTTCTTTGTGAGCGGATATTTGATAGTGGCATGCATACCTCGGTGCAGGCAAAATGTAAGAATAAACATTCTGTGGATGTTGGCCCATAGGCTAAAAAAGTACAAATGAAATGAAACAGATCCAATTCATTGTTCTGTTCTCATGAAAAGCTACTTACTTTAGTTGTGGAGAGCCGCCCATGGCGGGGCCGTCCTGACTGGGCTTCTGTGGGGGCTGGGGCTTTTGCTGCAGAGGGGGCCGTCCTCCTGGGCCACCCTGACCTTGAGCGGCAGGTCTCGGCTGCTGGGTGGTTGGTGGCCCGGGACGGCTTGGCTGGACCTTCTGCTGTGATCCCCCCTGCGATTGCTGCCTAGGGAGTGGGGCAGGTTTCTGGTGCTGTTGCTGCCCACCAGGAGATTTCTGGCTAGGACCCCCACCAGAAGGTTTCTGCTGCTGGGAGACAGACTGCTGTCTCTGAGTTTGAGGGGAACCTCCCTGACTTCGCTGAGGAGCACCCTGACCTGGGGCTCGGGATTGGGCTGAAGGGCCTTGGTTAACCTTTGCCTGAGAACTGGGCTCAGCAGTACCCGGGGTGGCAGCAGATTGCTGAGTTGGTGCAGGAGGCTGGCCTTGTGGCTGTGGGCGCTGCTGGGATGGGGGACTTTGTTGGGGACCACCTTTAGGAGATAAAATAAGGCACCAAACATTTTCATATACTGTGGTATTATTTTGGTTGAGACTTTTTAAATTAATATAAAATATTCCCACATGTTAAAAGATTATGATGATTTACCCTGAGGTGAGGGGCGCTGTTGAGCCTGTGGTACTCTGGGCTGTGAGACTGGCTGAGGCGAAACTGCTTTCTGCAAAACCAACGGATGGCTCAGAAAATGTCTCATCTATTACAATATGTACAAATTATACAGGTGGAGGTTGCCTTGAAAATGTTAAAAAATAGTTGCATGTAATTACATACACGTCGCTAAGTATTAAGAACATGTTCACTGGAGATATCGTCATAAATGGATTTTTTGGTTTAGTTTTTAGATTTGACTGCAGTGCAAAAATATTCATACCCTTTTATTTTTTCATATTTTGTCAGAAACCTAATTTTTATCTTATTGGCGATTGTATGTGTTAGATCAGCACAAAGCAGTGCATAATTGTGAAATTGAAGTAAAACTGCATTGTTTTCAAAAGTCAGTCAGTCAGTCAGTCAGTCATTTTCTACCGCTTATTCCATAGTGGGTCGCGGGGGAGCTGGTGCCTATCTCCAGCAGTCTATGGGCGAAAGGCAGAGTACACCCTGGACAGATCGCCCCTTAATACATATAATGTTACAAGGGATATTAATACTTTTGCAAGACACTGGGCCTGGCACATCAGTCTTTCACATGATTTCTTTAAAATGTTATTTTAGCTACCTCCAGTGGGCCCACCACCTGCAGGGGGAACCGTGAGGGACCGGTGCAAAGAGGATTGGGAGGCGAACGAAGGTGGAGACCTCAGCGGCCCGATCCCCGGATGCTTAGGCTGGCTCTAGGGACGTGGAATGTCACCTCGCTGGGGGGGAAGGAGCTGGAGCTTGTGCGGGAGGTCGAGAGATATCGACTAGAAATAGTCGGGCTCGCCTCCACGCACAGCGTGGGCTCTGGAACCCATCTCCTTGAGAGGGGTTGGACTCTCTTCTACTCTGGAGTGGCCCACGGGGAGGGCTGGTGTGGGTTTGCTTGTAGCCCCCCAGCTCAGCCGTCTCGTGTTGGGGTTTACCCCAGTGGATGGAGAGAGTACCTCAAGTCTGGATGTTGTTGGGCTGTCATGGCTGACATGCCTCTTCAAGATTACGTGGTGATCGGGGACAGTGCCTCTGGACTGGTAGACTGGGGTGGTGGTCCCCTTTCATAAGAAGGGGGACCGGAGGGTGTGTTCCAACTACAGGGGGATCACACTCCTCAGCCTCCCTGGTAAGGCCTACGCCAGGGTATTGGAGAGGAGAGTCCGGCCGATAGTCAAACCTCGGCTTCAGGAGGAGCAGTGTGGTTTTCGTTCCGGCCGTGGAACACTGGACCAGCTCTATACCCTCTACAGGGTGCTCGAGGGTTCATGGGAGTTTGCCCAACTGGTTCACATGTGTTTTGTGGACCTGGAGAAGGCATTCGACTGTGTCCCTCGTGATGCCCTGTGGGGGGTGCTCCAGGAGTATGGAATCGGGGGCCCTTTATTAGGGGCCAGCCGGTCCCTGTACGAGGGGAGCAGGAGTTTGGTCCGCATTGCCGGCACTAAGTCGGACCTGTTCCCAGTGCATGTTGGACTCCGGCAGGGCTGCCCTTTGTCAACGGTCCTGTTTCTTAACTTTTATGGACAGGATTTCTAGACGCAGCCAAGGGCCGGAGGGGGTCTGGTTTGGGGACCAGTGGATTTCGTCTCTTCTTTTTGCAGATGACATCCTGCTCCCCCCCTCTAGCCAAGACCTACAGCATGCGCTGTGGCGGTTCGCAGCCGAGTGTGAAGCGGCTGGGATGAAGATCAGCTCCTCCAAGCCCGAGGCCATGGTACTCGACCGGAAAAGGGTGGCTTGTCCTCTTCAGGCTGGAGGGGAGTTCCTGCCTCAAGTGGAGGAGTTTAAGTATCTCGGGGTCTTGTTCACGAGTGAGGGAAGAATGGAGCGGGAGATCGACAGATGGATTGGTGCGGCTGCTGCAGTAATGGGGGCGCTGTGTCGGTCCGTTGTGGTGAAGAGAGAGATGAGCCGAAAAGCAAAGCTCTCAATTTACCGGTCGGTCTACGTTCCTACCCTCACCTATGGCCATGAACTTTGGGTCATGACCGAAAGAACGAGATCCCGGATACAAGCGGCTGAAATAAGCTTCCTCCATAGGGTGGCTGGGCACTCCCTTAGAGATAGGGTGAGGAGCTCGGCAATCCGGGAGGGGCTCGGAGTAGAGCTGCTGCTCCTCCACATCGAGAGGAGCCAGTTGAGGTGGCTCGGGCATCTATACCAGATGCCTCCTGGACGCCTTCCTCGGGAGGTGTTCCAGGCACGTCCCACCGGGAGGAGGCCCAGGGGACGGCCCAGGACACGCTGGAGGGACTATGTCTCTCGGCTGGCCTGGGAACGCCTTGGGCTCCACCCGGAGGAGCTGGAGGAGGTGTCTGGGGAGAGGGACGTCTGGGCGTCTCTGCTGAGTCTGCTGCCCCCGCGACCCGGTCCCGGATAAGCGGAAGACGACGAGTACGAGTACGAGTTATTTTAGCTACTGTAATCTATGATTGCTTTATGTCTTTGTTCATGCTTCAGTTTATTGTTTGTTTTGTTTTCCCATTTAATCTGGTCAGAAATCTCATTCATTGTAACTATATTATGTTATAAAAGTGAAAGACAATGATCGATATTTAAAGTCAAATAAACAATTTCATATGACTATTTTCGTTGCTTTTTTGAATCTACAGCTTATCGAAATTTTTACACAAGGAGCTAGCACAGGTCAGTCTGATTTTACACTTTGCCATGATTTAAAATATTGAAAACCTGTGAGAATGAGCACTACTTCAGTCAAACACAGACTGTAATACCGTACCTCCGAGTTCTTCATGTAAGAGAAAATAGATGGTAAATGGCAAATGACCTGCACGCGTGTAACACTTTATCACTTTACACGGCAGTCAGTCATCCACCCATTCATACACACATTCACACTCTGAAAGTGGTAAGCTACATTGTAGCCACGGCTGACTGACAGAATCAGTGGCAACCCACCAGTTACAGGACGAACCCCTACCACCTGAGCCACTGTCTCACTGTGTTGCAATGATGAAGAAAGATGGAGAACAAAGGGAGTTTTTTTTTTCCTTATTAATACAAGCATATTGTGCCTGCAGTTTAAAGACCTGTGCTGGCTGTCCTGCTGCAGCCCGGACAGAGGAAAAACTGGGAGTACGTGGAACAGTCTCTTGCATCTTAGAAACCACAAGTTCTGCAATCTGAACTCGATCCTCGTCCTGCTGGTCCCCAATCAGTGGCATTGAACAGTCGTCGACCTAAAATGCAACAACATGATTACAATTTTGAGGAACAGCCTTGTAATAACAGACAACCATCAGCATGCTTGTACTGCGGTAAACACCTCTATAATGTAGTCCTTGCCATCTTTACCATGTAGAGCCTCCACAGCACAGATATCCAACCCACCAAAGATATCTGCACATGAATCCACCCACAATTTGTACCTGCAACCATGTGTTAAATAGGGATGTTGTTATCCTGTGAGACATATTTTTGCATTTTAGTAGCATTCAATCACATGTTCTTACTTGTCTGACATGGCCACCTGCTCAAGCATAGAAGACCCGGTGTTAGTTTTCCAGTTACCAGAAACGGAGGTCCTCCTAGTAAACAAAGTAGTTGTTTTATGACACACTTCCAGTGAAGTGGGTGAGAGGAAAATGTGATATGCTAGGATGTGAACACAGCTAAATGACTCACATATAAGCCTTGTAGTTGTTACCAATCTTCTGGATGCGGACGTCATATTTTGCATCAATGAAAGGCTCGGAAGTGGCATAAGTCTTGGTCAGCGCCACAACACTAGCAATATCTTGAAAGTCATATTGATTGTCCACTTTCACCTAGTTAGTAAGGGTCAAAGCACAGATTTGATGTCCCATAAATATTGTGTTTTAAATAATATCAAGTACTGATCATTCCATCCCTACCTTTCCCATTCCTGAGTGAGCATGGCCCATCTTTACGACAACAGGGAACTGAGGGGCGCTGATCTGTTAAAAAACATTATATTATGAACTACTCCACCATTTGATACTGAATCTAGGACTCTGATGCCATCAGGTAATCAGTTTCTTTGAATATCTACATTTAGAAACTTCATTTAATAAGCGAGAAGTCCATGAGCTTATTTAGCTGTTCCACAGCAAATACTGGCGTAACAGTAGGAAAGACGTAACAGATGATAGAGAAAACTGAACGGACTAAAAAATATGACCCAAACCGAATAAAAAGATATATCTACAACACCTGGTGAGACTAAAGTCAACTTTTCTGCACTCCTACATACTCCAAGTACACAATAAAATGTATTTAAAGGCTAAAAAAGTGGATTTTGCATAGTATGTCCCCATTAAATGTTTGTTATTCTTTTTCAATAAAGCAATTGTTGACAAAAGTGCATCCCCTTTTTATAGCATATCATTTCTAATGATTAAAACATCAACTGTTTAGTCTTTCTGATGACTTGAAAGCCAGCCCAGTTCTGTCAGCCTGAGACAGCAGGGATGAAGGTGATTGCTCTGCAGCAGCAATCTCAACGTAATGTTCCTGTAAATGACTCGGCAACCCAAAAATTAGATACTCTGCCTCTGCAAGCAAAAAAAACCCAAACAAACAAATATAAGCCACGCAAATTTAGAATGGCCTAAGCTGCTTTGTGAAATAAAACATCAATTACCCCCATCTATGTGACCCATGAGGAAGTGGTGAAGAGGAAATTTCACACTCACCATTTCCTTATGATTTGGATAGTAAACCTGCTCAATCAGTGGGAACTCCGCTGGGCCCAGCTGCTTGTGGAGTCTTGACATCTGAGCAAACTGAGGGAGTATTTAACCTTAAGATGCCACTCTAATTGTCTTTATATCTAGGATCTTTTCACTGTGGACTGAACAGAGTTTTCAAAGACTACTTACCACCCATGGCTTGTCACAAAAGTTATAGACGGAGTGCAGAGTGTTAACACTTGGCAGTCCAGCGTACTGCAGTCCAATCACCATGTTGCGATGGTCTCCATTCCTGTCCATGCTGAAAGCATGCTGCCTGATCAGCACAAAGTCTGGCCTAAAGGATCTGGTTCAGAGGACATGAGGGAAATATTGAAATACTGAACATTAGACCAAACTGCTAACTGAGAAAGACTTACTTAGTAACCTTATGCCCACTCCTGATGGCATCAAAATTGACGTTGTAGGTGCCACTGGCATTGGCCACCAGGTTGATCTCTGAGAACTCTGCCTGGAAAGAACAACATCAAAGTCAAACCTTCCTCAACTATAAGAAATGTACATTCATCATAATCAGGGCGCAGGAGCATAAATAATAGTTTATGCACCAGCCAGGTAGACTGATTATAAGCTTTTAGTCATTAAATTAGTATGCTGTGAGATTATTATCAATTCAATGCCTTGGAATAATTCCACATTTTATCACATTACAACCACACACCTCAATGATTTCTGTAGGGATTTTAGGTGATAGAACAACACATAGCAACAATTGTACAGTAAAAGAAAAATGACATGGTTTTCCTATGTTTTACAAGCAAAAATCTGAAAACTGGCATGCATTTGTATTCACTCCCTTTACTCTGCTACCCCACATGGAACCAGTTGCCTCCAAACATTTCCTTGTTCATACATAGCGTTCACCTATGTGTAACTGTGTCTGAGTATACTGTAATACATCTGTTCTATGATGTTTATTGGAGAGCATTAGTGAAAAAATAGTATCGTGAAGATCAAGAAACACAGCAGACAGGTCAGATCACCAGCCACTGTTTAGTCCATCCTAAGAAAAGGGAAATAGTATGCCACAACTGTAAACCTACCAAGGCACGTAAACTGACTAGTTAAACATGAGACCCATGTTAACTTTGGAGGAGCTCTAGAGATCCACAGTTCAAGAAGGAGAACCTGTACAACATCTTGACTTGCAGACAAGTCTTTCAAAAAACCCTGTACAGCATACAGCAAACATGTGAAAAAGGTGTCCTGGTCAGATGAAAGCCAAATTTTACTTTTTGGCTAGTTCTACAAAGTATTGACTCTGGGCAACTGAATGTAAATGTATGCCACATTTTGGGCCTGATCTACTAAAGGCCTGTCGCGGCGGCAATCCCAGAACCCGGTGGTGGACACCAGCAGTAAGGGATGCTGTCAAGCTGAAGAAGGAGTCCTATCGGCTGTGGTTGGCTTGTGGGACTCCTGAGGCGGCTGACGGGTACCGTGAGGCCAAGCGTGCTGCGGAACGGGTTGTGGCAGAGGCAAAAACTCGGGCCTGGGAGGAGTTCGGTGAGGCCATGGAGAAGGACTACCGGTTGGCCTCGAAGCGATTCTGGCAAACCGTCCGGCGCCTCAGGAGGGGGAAGCAGTGCTTCGCCAACACTGTTTATAGTGTGGGTGGGAGGCTGCTGACCTCGACTGAGGACATTATCGAGCGGTGGAAGGAGTACTTCGAGGATCTCCTCAATCCTGCCATCATGCATTCCGTGGTGGAAACAGAAGCTGGGGACTCGGGGTTGGACTCTTTCATCACCCAGGCTGTAGTCACCGAGGTGGTTAAAAAGCTCCGCGGTGGCAAGGCTTCGGAGGTGGATGAGATCCGCCCTGAGTACCTCAAATCTCTGGATGTTGTTGGGCTGTCATGGTTGACACGCCTCTTCAACATTGCGTGGCGGTTGGGGACAGTGCCTCTGGACTGGCAGACTGGGGTGGTGGTCCCCCTTCATAAGAAAGGACGGCCCAGGACACGCTGGAGGGACTATGTCTCTCGGCTGGCCTGGGAACGCCTTGGGCTCCACCCGGAGGAGTTGGAGGAGGTATCTGGGGAGAGGGACGTCTGGGCGTCTCTGCTGAGTCTGCTGCCCCTGCAACCCGGTCCCGGATAAGCGGAAGACGACGAGTACGATCTACTAAATGTTTGCATGTATAAAAACACATGCAAACTTCATAGCGGGTGTAAAAATGATCTACTATCCAGGTGCCATGAGCATTGCATCTATCAAAAGAGCTGAATACCGGGGGCAATCCATTTAGCGTGCTTGACTTGATGAATATGCATAATTTATGTTGATTATCAGAACATGCAAAATACTGGAAGGAGGATATGCAAATGTTATCATTTAGCAAGCTCATTGCAATGTATCAAACATGAAACGTCTGTGCGTATACTTTTAGCATGTTTGCAAGGCAGGTGCACACTGGTACAGCGCTGCAAACACATGTCTGCGGTCATTGTGGCAAGAAGGAAGCATAAGAACAATGACAGACAACGAAGAGAGAGAACCGTCTGTGAGCATTTCGACATATTGGACTGGCAGAAATAAAAACAACAGAAATCTCATCACCTTGATAGTGGATCAGCGTTACACACGCTTTGCACACGGTATCAAGTTTGCATTCATACAGCAATGCCATTTTTTAGGCCTGATTTGGACCAAGTCACAAATAGAATCCATGCCATATCTCATATGGAAAATTTCCTTTTAATACTGCATGGTCTTGTGTCTGGATGATTCTATCACACAATCACTTTATGGCTCAACACCTTTTTCTGGATAGCACTGGAGGAGCACTTCTATATAGCCCAGAAAAGGTGTCAGATAGTTACCTTCTGCGTGTTTCACAGCATATTCATGGTGCCATGAATGTCGACCAAAAAGATGTCTGCGCAGGACTGATTAATACACTGGGACAGCAGACACAGTCCAATCTGATTCAAAGGCACTTCTCATGAGCCAGTTGAGGTATGCATTTAATTTAAATTCTTTATGCAATTAAACCAAAACAGGAAATCCAATGACTGAACTTAAATATCGTAGCATATTTTAAAACTGAACATTGACAAGAAAAACTGAACACTGACAGCCACTAGAAATCATGAAACCATTTCAGAGCCTGTAAAGGGACATTGAAGAAAAAAAAAATTGAAACTGCCTTGCGTGCACCTGAAAGTTTTTTTTTTTTTTTTATTCACTTCAATGTCTTTTCCAATGTACCTTCTGGGATTCTAGAAACAGTGGCCAGTCTGCACGTGTGTGTCATCAGAGAAGAAGTATGGCAGCTGCAACCATTTGGCTCTGCGCTCCGCACTGCATGATGGCAAAGTAGGAGTAGGAGGGGCAAGGTGGGGGCTTGTGAAAGGCCAGTTCAATCAATAATGCCCCTCCAATGTCAAAACACTTTTCAGGGAAATTCATGGCAGAGATAGTCATTTTTATTTTTAAATATTGATCAATGAAAAAAAAACATTGGGCTTCAGCAGAGAGGGTCCATTTCTCATCCAGGGCAAAAGGCCTGGTGCTTGAGCAGCACTAGGGGTCTACCTGTGCATATGCCAGAAAATGTCCAAACTCTCCAAGGTGATAGCCAGTAGCACACGCAAATACCTCATTTAAATAGGGCCCTATGCACCACCTTTGCACCTGTTTTCAAATGTGCACATACACTTAGTAGATCACCACAACAAGCCCACTAATAGAATGTGCAATTTGGGACTCCAGCACTCCTTATTTGGGATCTTAGTAGATCATGCTCTTTATGTTACAAGTGTGGAATGCTTTACCTTCCACTTCACAATTATTATTATAATTGTGGGTCACATAAAATCCCAATAAAATGCAGTGAAGTTTGCAACGTAACAAAATGTGAAAAGTTCAGGGGAATAAATACTGCAAGGTCCTATAAGTCAGAGGTGAGAGAAAAAGTGACCAAAATACACACAGTTAAAAGTACCTGAGGCAATTTTGAAACATTTGGGAGCTTTTCTGCTCTAGCATGTTATAAATAACCACTTATTTAAATCTGTATTCAGAAATAGTACTATACATGTTTCTGCTTCAGATTTGAGCTAAATTACCCCTGATTGGTCATCAGGCCACATTAACAGCTGGGTTATTTGCATAATGTATTTGATCCCTCATAATGACTTTATAGTATATTGACAATGTTTTAAGTAAGAAAGCATTTTACTGAAAATTATTGCACCTTTGAGTATCAGCTCTTACTCAATAGTGAAGCGGACCCTGAGACATTTATCATTCCGGGCTCTCTGTGAACATAGCAGCTCATTAATATTGCCAGTGCTTTTATCTGTTTGTCTGTTTCTGTTTCCATATAGGAAGATCAGAGGCAGTGTTATCCATCAGCAAACAAAAATGTTATGATCTCATGAAAAATCATATAACATCCCTCTCACTGAAGACTGCATCTGATAAAATACTTCCAATTTCTTCAAACGTGATTTTATTTTGTAACTATGCTCTCCTCCTGTGGAAATATAAGCTAATATAGGGGTATAAAACCTACCTGTTCTACCTTGATGTCAAATTCACCATGGATCTTTCTTCCTTTGAAGACCTTCACCCTGAATGTGAAACAAGGAGGTAAATCCATTCGTTTGTTATTCCAGAAACAAACAAAAAAAGAAAACAGTTTAAGATTTTTTCCCCCCTACAATTAACAGATGACAATTTTTTCCAGCTCAAGTAGGACATTGTGAAATTGGGAAATAGTCTTGTCTTTAACACATTGAAGCTGGTGACACTTCGAATTGGAACTGAAAGTGCAGCTTCAGTGTGTTTAAAACTAAAATTCGTATGTGATAGTGATTCATTTTGTCTATGTAGTCACACATAGGGTGTCATTCCTTTTCGAAAATGTGCAGTTCACAGTGCCTTGCAAAACTTTTACACAATTTGTCACATTACAACCACAAACTGTAATGTACTTTACTGGGATTTTACCTAAGACTTACACAAAGTCTATAACTGTGAAGTAAAAGAAAAACAATACATGGTTTTCAAAGGTTTTTATTAATAAATAAAAAAAATAGGGTGTGTATTTGCATTCAGACTCCCTAAATCTTTTATAAAACCACTTTTAACTTCAATTCCAGCTGCAAGTTGTATGGGGTTTGTCTCTACCAGCTTTGCACATCAGGAGGCTGATGTTTTTAATCCACTGTTCTTTGCGAAATAGATCTAGCTCAGTCAGATTGGAGTGTACATATACCTGATCTAAACAATTGCATTACAGCTCTGGATGTATGTTTAAGGCTGTTTGTCCTGCTGAAAGATGAATCTCCACCCAAGTTTCAAGAGTTTTGCAGCTTTAAACAGGTTTTCTTCCAGGACTGTCATGTATGTAGCTCTGAAAGGTTTTATTTCATCTGACCAGAACACCTTCTTCCACATGTTCGCTGTGTCCATTCACGCTTTGAGTAAAAAATGCAAATTAAACTCCTTCAGGCTTTCTTTTAACAATGCTTTTCTTCTTGCCAATCATCCACAAGAGGTCACATTTGAAGAGTGTTAAAGGTTTTTTCCACCTGAGCTGTGGATCTCTGCAGCTCCTACGGAGTTAGCACGGGCCTCTTGGCTGACTCTATGATTAATGCTCTCTCTACCTCACCTGCCAGTTTAGGTGGATGGCCAAGTTTAGGTATTTTTTGCAAATTAATTTTGCTTTTGGATGATGGATTAAAAAATACTCAGTGAGATTATCAGAGTTTAGGATGTTGTTTTATAACCTACACCTGCTTTAAACTTCTTCACACCTGCTGTGGTCTTTGGTCTCTGTGATGCTGTTTGTTCACTACTGTTCACTAAGAGCCTCCTGAGGCCTTCACTAAACAAATGCACTGACACAAGCATAGTCAATTTACTATTTAGGTGACTCTTGAAGAGAGCTGGTTGCAGTGGATTTTATTTAGGGGTATCAGGGTAAAGAGGGCTGGACACAAATGCATACCCTACTGATCGTATTTTGATTTGTAAAAAAATTGTGAAAAACATGCATCTGCTTCTTTCTATTTCATTATTCGCAAATAGAATGCAATGAAGATCGTGGTTGCAACGTGACAAAAAAGTGGGGTATCAATACTTTTTCAATGCAGTGCAGCTTTAACCTCAATCTAGCAGCGACTGCAACCTGGCTATAATACACGATGCCGGTCTTCTGCATGCTTGGTGCATCTTTGTCATACCTTATCTAAACATAAAGCTATTTGGCAGCTTCACGTGATGCACCTTTCAGCATCACCTGAATCGTATGACCTTCCAGATCTTGTGCCACTGCAGCCCAAAGTGGGTCTGGCACATAGTCTCTGTCTAGACGGGCCGCTGCGCCGCTTCTTACCAGTCAGTCTGCTGGTCGTCGATAACCAAGAGGATCTTGCCATGACTAGAGACACCAGCCCGATCCGCCGCTTCGGATAGCGTTGCTGCCGCAGCGGCAGTGGTCTGTTTCACAGCGTTGGATATAGAGGAGAAGAAACCGGAGCCCCCACCTGCAGATGGCTGCTGCTGCTGAGCTGGGGGCATGCGCCTCTCCGCCGGCCCGGGCGACACTGCGGGGCTTTGCTGCGGCGGGTCGGGGCGCTGGAGATCGGTCATGTAGCCATTGGGCAGATTGGACATGAAATTACTGTCCGAGAGGCGTCGACGCAAGTAATTCATGGTGGAGATTTGCTGAAATGACGGAGAGACGGGGATTCAAAAATCCCACCTACTGACTCAGAACCTGGTGTTCGGTGAGAAAAATAAATGACTGGACTAGTTGTCCATGTGTAACTACAGGAATCAACGTAACCTAAAGAGAATAAAGTCGAGTTTTATTAGTTAGACAATGATTTAAAATAAAAAATGAACATAATAAGAAATCGTGACTGCTAAAGCAAAGAAAAGCAGCCTTCAGATTACAGCTGTAATATGGCCAAGTTAAATCACTCGTTCGAATAATTCTCTCATATTGATGTATTTGATAAAGCCACCCTGTAATATAAATAGACATCATGGTATTCACTGGAGCCTACCTGGGAATGTATCCAAACTGATCCGCCCCAAGGATGAAGCGATGGTTTCCTACTGATCAGTCACGGGAAAAGCCTGTACACAGGTAATTCTCATGTCCTCTGGGCGCAGAGCCAGGCCGTGCATCCGATTTAAAACCGGTGAAATAAAGAAAAGCTAAAGTCGTTCCAGCATCCCCGCCGCCCCGCTTCCCTTCAAGACCCAGTTTTTTCCGTCTGCCCTGCGTCACTCCCAGTCATCCTGAGGGAGAGGAGGCTGCGAAGCTGGACAGTTGTCAAGGTAACGCAGGCTGCAGAAGATGATTTCCGGGGCTGTTTAGAAAATAAAGGCATGCTCTTAGAAATTGATTATTTTTGGGCGAATTTCCTGCATGAAATGGCATCTAAAAATCCAATCGATTTAATTGGCATATGCTTTACTTATTTACTTTAGTTTACTGCTAATTAAATAAAAATACGCGTCTTATGGTCCACTATCAATTGAAAGGGACATTATCAGACTTCCCGTGTTATGGTTGTGTTAATGTGCTTTGACGCAGCAGTGTGATGGGTAATGAGGGTGGTGCTGATGAGAGCAGGGACAGGGTCGTCGGTCTCTTACACACATGAACCAGCTGCTGGCTCCACAGGACAATTCAGGCTTGTAAATTTATATGGGAAGCAACAGAAAAGCATCTATTTATTGTCCAGGCGCTCATGTTAGAAGGTTTTGATTTTCAATCCAGTCGATTTTTAGAGATGCGCCATCTCTTGGTGATCAACCCAGACCACCCCCCCCGGGAGCCCCATATGTTCTACTGTACTATGGAAACTGCACTATGGTGGTGATCATAAGGGAAACAGGCACTTCTGCCTTCTTGGAGAATAATTGTATAGTTAACGTTTTGCTCATAAAATAAAATAAAAACAAAAACATATGTGGATCGATTTTGTATCAGTTTGTTGACTTATACTTCATGTGAACAAGTCCTACACGGTGGCATTTCTAGGAGGTTTTGTAAAGGGTGATCAGATGGGGGCCACTAATGTTGTGAAGTACCCCTTGCGAAATGTAGTTCAGTGATATTAAAATGCTATAACCCCTCTTCTTTTTTTTTTTTTTTTAGTTTAATTAGCTACAATTTATGTAAGTTTAGAACAGAGCCAGGTGTATGGAGGTAATTCTGGGGCAAAACGTTTTGTGCATTGTAACTGTGAATTTAAAGCTACATAGAGAAATGCTTTAGCAGTTTTGTAATTGTCAATTTTTTTTCTGTCTGTCACAATTACAAAACAACCGTTACACCTCTTCAAATTCTTAAGTACAACTACAGAAACTGTATTCTGTGAGTCACATAGCAAAACCTCTTATTCATAGTTTTGCTCCAATTGTCCCAAAACAAATTGTGCAAAACAAATTTACAGATGTAATAACATTTTCACACCTTTTTTTAAAATATTTTAACAGTAAAGTTTGGTATGACATTCAACTCACTGTACTTGTTATTTTAGGACAATAGTCAGTTAGTCATCTTTAACAGGCAATGAATCATACATTTAAACAGATAATAGTGTTTGATTACACATACACAACCTACGGAAAGACTCGCTTTATTTAGTTCACTGCTGTTTTTTGTTTTTCTTTTTTGTTTATTTGTTTTTGACTTGTAGTATGCTTTAGTTTATGTTTTGGTAGTTTCATATTGAAAATGGCAGAAGATACTTTTAAAAGATAGTTTATCAACTTGTAGTTCATCTTACCTCACAGTAGATGTCAGCAAAAGGTTGGAATCCCCCATCTAAGACTTTAACAAGAATTGAAATGTCACTCCACATGTTATAAGTCGATTTATAAACAGTGTGTACCCCTTGATTTTGTTAGGATCATGTCTTAAATGTCCACACATGCAAAGAACAGCCATTTAAAGTAAACCCATGATGAAACCTCTCATTAATAAGGCCAAGACAACATGTCCAGAAAACAAACAAAAAAAGGTCAGTGAGCCTCAAAGCAATAGGTGGATATTTTTATAGATTACAACTTTATAACTTATCCGTTATGACAAACTTAACATTGCAGATAAGACATATCCTTGTAACCTCAGTAACATGCATTTCAAGCACAAGGTCAGTCTGATTTGGGAGCTATACCGTGAGTAGATACAGACGTTTCTTGTATGATAGTGATTAAATTAAAGCTGAAACGGTCTCTTTCTAGCCCCTTACATATGTATGAACACAGTTCATACACAAGGTAATGGAAACTATGTTTTACATACTCTCACACAAACAAAAGGGGCAGAAATTAAAACACTTCATTATTAAAAAAAAACATGAAAATATCAAATATTATTTGGACAAATTAAAACATAATTAAAAACTAAATCATATAAGGACACTACAGCAGTTGAAATGCAACAAAATATATCCTAGTAAAGGGAATAAATTTCACAAGTGAGGAGCAGCAGAGCAGAATGTCCGGTTCTGGTTCTAGGAACACACAGTAGGCAGCACTTGGATTACAAGCTGTGTTTCAACAGCTAAACAACTTCCTAACAATGACCAACCGCTTCGATGTCTTCCAGTCAGGCTTCCTGCTCACCACAGTACAGAGACTGCTCTTGTCAAGGTGTTCAATGACATCCGAATAAATGCAGACTGTGGAAGAACCACAGTGCTGGTATTATTGGACTTTAGTGAAGCATTCGACACTGTTGATCACTCCATTTTATTAGAGCGCCTGGAAAACTGGGTCGGCCTTTCTGGTACAGCACTTGATTGGTTTAAATCCTACTTGAAGGACAGGGACTTTTTTGTGTCAGTAGGTAACTTTACATCAGAGAGCACAAAAATCACATGTGGTGTTCCCCAAGGGTCCATCTTAGGGCCCCTTCTATTCAATATCTACATGTTCCCCGTAACTCAGATTTTAATAAACAACAACGTAAGTTATCATAACTATGCAGACGACACACAGCTTTATGTTACGATGTCACCAGGTGACCATGAACCCATTTAAGCGCTGGGTAAATGCTTAGAAGAAATCAATGCATGGATAGGCCAAAATGTTCTTCAACTGAATCAAAACAAAACTGAAGTAATAATCTTTGGACCAAAGGAAGAGCGTTTAAAAATGAGCACACAGCTTCAGTTAATACAGCTAGAAACCACCAGTCAGGCTCGAAACCTGGGTGTAGTGATGGATTCAGACCTGAACCTTCAGAGGCACATAAAGACAGTAACAAGGTCGGCCTTCTATCACCTAAAAAACATCTCCAGGATTAAAGGACTAATGTCTCAGCAAGACCTTGAAAAACTAATTCATGTGTTCATCTTTAGTAGAATTGATTACTGCAACGGTGTCTTCGCAGTTCTGCCTAAAAAGTCGATCAGACAGCTGCAGTTGATCCAGAACTAAGAAAGTGGAGCACAGCACCCCGGTTCTTAAGTCCCTACACTGGCTCCCTGTAGTTCAGAGAATAGACTTTAAAATACTTCTGTTAGTCTATAAATCACTGAATGGCTCACCACTAAAATACATTACAGACTTGCCAGTGTATCAACCACCCAGACCTCTCAGGTCTTTTGGCTCAAATCTACTCTGCAGAACCAGAACCAGAACCAAACATGGAGAAGCAGCTTTTAGTTCTTATGCTCCACTAATCTGGAGTAAACACCCAGAAAACTGTAAAATCGCCAAAACCCCAAGTTGCTTTAAATCAAGATTAAAAACATATTTGTTTAGAGTGGCCTTTGACTGTGCCACCTAAGCATTGTTAGTTGCGTTTTCAGTCCAAATTTCCTTTCATTTCTTATCCATCATTCTATTCTCTTTATTTTATTTTTATTTTTTTAAATTACCGCTGTTTGATTTTCTGTATCATTGTAATGTTTTTCCTTATGTACAGCGCCTTTGGTGCCTTGTTGCTGAAAAGCGCTATATAAATAAACTTGACTTGACTTTCAGGGTTTGTTGTTAGACTAAATGTGACATGTGTAAAACTGTAGCAATAGTGTTCTTCCAAACGTATTCACACATGTACAACTACAATACAACATAGAAAACTATAACATTAGTGTTAACATTAGTGAGATTTAAATTCTTGATAAAGTTTTAGCTGTAGGATTCCGACAATTTGCGGACATCTGCTGTCAGGTAAGAGGAACTGCAAGTTGATAAACTATCTTTTAAATGTATCTTTTGTCATTTTCAATTTGAAACTACCAAAACATAAACTAAATCAAATCAAATGCTATCATCTGTTTAAATTGATGATTAATCACCTGTTAAAGATACCTGATGTTTTATTGTCCAAAAATAACAAGTACAGTGAGTTGAACGTCATACCAAACTTCATTATTAAACTGGGTGATTAAGACAGGAGCAGAATAGTAGGAGCATACTTTCTGTCAAAGATCAGGGATCCTCTGGTTGTGTCTACCCTTGCAGTGTACTGATTGGGTAAAATGCCCTCAAATCTAGTGGCTGAGCACTAATAAAACAGCCTCTTGATGATAAAATATGCATATACGCATTTGCGCATTTGCGCATAAAAAACTTCGCATCTCGTGATTTAAGGATTAGAACAACGCATTAGAATATACGGATAATTTTTTACCCCTTTGGCTTGCCATTAAACGTACCGCTGACCGTGGAGCAAAATGATCTGTGACTTGAAGGTAATTTGTATGGCCATACAACAGAGGGTGCAGCCTGCTCTAAACTCTAAGTGCGCTCCAGGCAGAAATACAGATACCGCCATGTTGAGGACAAGATGTGAGATAACATGTTCTGTAACTCCTCTCTCCACTTCTTTTGACGATCACCTCACAATAAATCCAAATTACTACTAATGTTCAGATTCTATGTCTCAAATGTCGCTGGTTAAAAGGGTTTCTTTTTTATCAGGTCATGTCAGAAGGTGATAGACTAGGATCATCTCAAAACTCAGTAATTATAATCTGGTGTTTAATTTTTTTGTTAACAAAATCCCAAAACAAAGTCATTACGTTTTCGCAGCACTCTTAAATCACCTGACAAAGTATTATAATCACATAATTGCAACCCAAAATTAGATTGTTGTATTTGATGTGGAAATACACTGGTTTTTGTCTAAAGGCCAGTGAAAGCCACCAGGATACGGTTGGTTGATGACGTCTGGACATCTCTTTCACCAATTTGAGAAGAATTAGCCATCACTAAAATACATTTATATTTCTTTACTCTGACGAAGGTCCCAAAGAGGACACATGATTCTAGAAAAAGCAAAGCTGATCAATAAAATGAAAAATGACTAACATACTGGGAGCTGTTTGGTGGAAGAATGAGAGCAGCAGCACAAACTCATAACTGTTTTCATCAGATAGTAGTCGGTATTAACCCTAGAACACACAAAAACTGTTGTATTGCTGAACCGATTCTGATACAGACTTTTGAAGAAGATTTAGGATAAAAGTTGGGCTACCTATAGCAAACCTTGTTGTCTTTACATAACAGGTGGACCGTCATTCATGATGACATGCTCTTGATTTCCTGAAATGCAATGGATCAACATACTTGCCTCTAAAATTCCAACAATGCAGTGAATGGGAAGCCTGGGTGAAGATCAATATTATTTATTTTTTCTAAAAAAAAAAATTAAAAAAAATCACTGGGCATTTTGTGTCAGTGGAAGCAGGGCAATACACTATCACAATGCGAAGTCCAGCGCCACTCAGTGCAGCTGTTGATAGCCCCTGTTTAGCATTATGTACAATGCTGTTTACTTTTGCCCAGTAAACTTTGTTTTAAGTGTGGTAGTATTATTTCATATGCATTCATCTTAAAAACGCCAAACAAACTCACCTTGAGGAAAGCGGCGGTCATGTCCTCAACGCTAGCGCGTTGGCATCTAAAACATCAACAGCAGAAGCAGTTTACTGCAAAAACATCAGCTTCATCTTTCCATTGGCCCAATACCTATCTCTACGTGAGTTCAAATCATTTTGAGAAGCTGGTTGCACCGTTTGCTTTTGGAACAATTGGAGCAAAACTGAATTTAAGAGGTTTTTGATTTGTGACTCACAGAATAAAATGTGTGTACTTGTACTTAAGAATCTGAAGAGGTGTAACGGTTGTTTTAAAACCTGTTGTGTCAGGAATATAAGTTTTGAAGTCATAATTCTGACTGTCAAAGTAATACAGGTCCTTCTCAAAATATTAGCATATTGTGATAAAGTTCATTATTTTCCATAATATAATGATGAAAATTTAACATTCATATATTTTAGATTCATTGCACACTAACTGAAATATTTCAGGTCTTTTATTGTCTTAATACAGATGATTTTGGCATACAGTTCATGAAAACCCAAAATTCCTATCTCACAAAATTAGCATATCATTAAAAGGGTCTCTAAACGAGCTATGAACCTAATCATCTGAATCAACGAGTTAACTCTAAACACCTGCAAAAGATTCCTGAGGCCTTTAAAACTCCCAGCCTGGTTCATCACTCAAAACCGCAATCATGGGTAAGACTGCCGACCTGACTGCTGTCCAGAAGGCCACTATTGACACCCTCAAGCAAGAGGGTAAGACACAGAAAGAAATTTCTGAACAAATAGGCTGTTCCCAGAGTGCTGTATCAAGGCACCTCAGTGGGAAGTCTGTGGGAAGGAAAACGTGTGGCAGAAACGCTGCACAACGAGAAGAGGTGACCGGACCCTGAGGAAGATTGTGGAGAAGGGCCGATTCCAGACCTTGGGGGACCTGCGGAAGCAGTGGACTGAGTCTGGAGTAGAAACATCCAGAGCCACCGTGCACAGGCGTGTGCAGGAAATGGGCTACAGGTGCCGCATTCCCCAGGTCAAGCCACTTTTGAACCAGAAACAGTGGCAGAAGCGCCTGACCGGGGCTACAGAGAAGCAGCACTGGACTGTTGCTCAGTGGTCCAAAGTACTTTTTTCGGATGAAAGCAAATTCTGCATGTCATTCGGAAATCAAGGTGCCAGAGTCTGGAGGAAGACTGGGGAGAAGGAAATGCCAAAATGCCAGAAGTCCAGTGTCAAGTACCCACAGTCAGTGATGGTCTGGGGTGCCGTGTCAGCTGCTGGTGTTGGTCCACTGTGTTTTATCAAGGGCAGGGTCAATGCAGCTAGCTATCAGGAGATTTTGGAGCACTTCATGCTTCCATCTGCTGAAAAGCTTTATGGAGATGAAGATTTCATTTTTCAGCACGACCTGGCACCTGCTCACAGTGCCAAAACCACTGGTAAATGGTTTACTGACCATGGTATCACTGTGCTCAATTGGCCTGCCAACTCTCCTGACCTGAACCCCATAGAGAATCTGTGGGATATTGTGAAGAGAACGTTGAGAGACTCAAGACCCAACACTCTGGATGAGCTAAAGGCCGCTATCGAAGCATCCTGGGCCTCCATAAGACCTCAGCAGTGCCACAGGCTGATTGCCTCCATGCCACGCCGCATTGAAGCTGTCATTTCTGCCAAAGGATTCCCGACCAAGTATTGAGTGCATAACTGTACATGATTATTTGAAGGTTGACATTTTTTTGTATTAAAAACACTTTTCTTTTATTGGTCGGATTAAATATGCTAATTTTGTGAGATAGGAATTTTGGGTTTTCATGAGCTGTATGCCAAAATCATCCGTATTAAGACAATAAAAGACCTGAAATATTTCAGTTAGTGTGCAATGAATCTAAAATATATGAATGTTAAATTTTCATCATGACATTATGGAAAATAATGAACTTTATCACAATATGCTAATATTTTGAGAAGGACCTGTATGTATGCCATAAAGAGTCAGAAGTTAAGAGTTTCAGAATCATACTTCTGAGATTTGAATAAATTATTTTGACTTTCAAAGTCATAATAATAAGATCCCATAAAGAGGTGAGCCAGTTGTTTCAGTTGCTGATGTAGGTTATTATATCTTTTACTTATGAATAGATCAACACCAACACTAATACACTGGTCATCCTGGTCCACATTACAAAAATCCACAAGTTGAAGTGTCTGACAAAAAAATGGGTTTAAAATTAGACTAATAAACAGTCAGTCAGTCATTTTCTACCGCTTATTCCATAGTGGGTCACGGGGAAGCTGGTGTTATCTCCAGCAGTCTACGGGCGAGAGGCGGGGTACACCCTGGACAGGTCGCCAGTCCATCACAGGGCAACACACAAACAACCATGCACACACTCACTCATTCACACCTAAGGGCAATTTAGAGTGACCCATTAACCTAACAGGCATGTCTTTGGACTGTGGGAGGAAGCCGGAGTACCTGGTGAGAACCCACGCATGCACAGGGAGAACATGCAACATGCAACATGCAGAAAGACCCCAGGTTGGGAATTAAACCCAGGACCTTCTTGCTGCAAGGCAACAGTGCAACCAACTGCACCACCGTGCAGCCCCGACTAATAAACAAAGCAGCAAAAACAGTGACTGGGAAATATCATATCAATGTTAAACATTTTTTTATTTGAGTATTTTTGTTTATTTAATTTCTTCCACATAATACAAAATGAGGTTGTTCTTGGGTTTTAAACTCCCAGGCAAACATCTGGTCCACTTCCTGGCGTCATGTGTGTTGAGATGGAGCTTCCTGTTTGAACACATAACGAAAGTTACGACTGTAACTACGGTTCTATGAATCCTGGATGACTGCCAGAAGCTGTGCTTCAAGCACTGAATGAATATTTTTACGCATGCGCAGGTGGAGTACTAATGACAACAAAGTCACCCCCTGTCACTCAGTTTAAAAAGGGCCCAATCCTTCCATGAGCCAGCATAGCAAAAGAACAGCTGGTTGAGAAAGTGAAAGTCCGAAGGGGAACTGTAAGTGCCTCCCCTGGAATGCAAAGCAAAGAAATCAGCAGTAATGCAGAGCAACTGGAACATACACATCCGTCAGGTCGATAGACATGAACCAGTCGCCAAGGGAAACATTTCCCTGGTGATCAGCATGTGAAAGGGTATCATATTCAGATAAACATCCAGCCCCTGAAATCCACCACTGGACTCTTTGGAACCAGAAAAAATTTGTAAAAAAAGCCCCCCGGATCCAACAGAGGAATCACAGGCACTATTGCGCCTTGGACAGCAAGGTGCAGAGCTCCTGGTGCAGCACCTGCGTCTTCAGCCAATCGCAGATGACTGTCATCCTGACCCAGACAGGGACAGGGGCCCAGCGTCGGAACTGAAGACGGTATACCCAAGACAAGAAGGACAGCACCTATGAATCTGGGATGTGGGCAGCCCAGTGGCTGAGCTGTCCTGTGGTAAAATATCCGACTGCCAGCCCAATCACATCATCTGTGGGCCTCACAACGTCTTAAAGACCTTGAGGGATGCCAACCAGATTGCGTGGTCAAAATAGGCACGATGTCCAGGCCCCCACTTGGTCGCCCTGGTTCCAAGCTGGTCTCGGGTCTGGTCACTGAATGAAAAGCCGATCTGATGGAAAATGAAAGCAGTTGCACAGCCCCTGGAGGGCGAGACCCACCCGCCACTCCGACCACAAACCAGTCAAGAGGCTAACAAGCAAGAAACGAGAAGAGCAGTGGTGTACACAGGGGTTACACATGCACTCAGTTAACCTACATGTGAGAAGAAAAAAAGGGACTGAGCTCTAGGTGTCATGTGACTATATAGACTCCCATGGGTCACTGGTAGGTCACGGGTGACTTTATTGACATTAGTACTCAACCTGCGCATGCGCAAGAATGATCATTCAGTGCTTTAGGCACCACCTCTGCTGGTCATGAAATAGAAAGTTTTCCATGATCCAATGGTTATCTAGGAGTTACTGTAAATATGAAACATTAAAACACACCAAATACAATTTTTTCTACCGAAACATATCTCAAATTGGCTACCCATGTTCTTACCTTAGTGGCATTAAACATTGCTCCTTGTCGTAGTTTCTCAAGACTTTTGTGCAGAGTAGCATTTTCCTGTTCCAGAACTTTTATACGAAGGCTATTTGCTTGCTGTTGTTGCTCCATATCCAAAATCAAGTTTCCTGTAGCTTGTGAAGGAAAAAAAGTCATCATATAATTCACCACTGTAGTTTACAGCTGCTGTAAATGACAAGAGTTAGTCTTTGAAAGTATTAAATGTTAAATTCAAGTCCAGAAATATATAGTTTCAGTGCAATCTTTGTCATGGACATGGGGATAGTAAATGTTTTTTTTTTTTTTTGTAAATGCAGCACCCTCCGTGTTTATTGGCAATCCCAGTAAAAATATGCAAAAACCTTAACATGATCTAAATTTTTTTTGCAATGGTATAAGCTCACACTGAAAAAATGCTCCCATTATCTCATGTTCTCCATTCTTTTCCATTTCGAAGAGTTGCTAAGAGAAATGGGCCTCTGTGTCACATCATATCTATATCCCACAGAAACAGAAACATGGAATAAAGTTCCAAGAAACTGATCAACTTAAATAGGTCAATTATACATAAAACAATAATTATGCTGGATTTATTTTATAGGAATTATTAGGGCTTCCAATAATTGTGATGCCACTGATTTTTATATAAACTATTAATTATTAATGTGTTTTTTTTTTTTTTTCAATTGAATAAATGTACCTACATGAAAGGCTGGATTTCTCTAGATTGTTTTGGTATGGGGTTAGCTACATTAATAAAAGATTAATATGTTCTAAGGCCATTTTTCACATCTTTATCAGAAAAGCAAAGATTTGAAGTGCTTTAATGCATGTGGGAGTTTCCTACTTTGTGGTTGGGTTTGAGCCCAGTTGTTGAGTTCTGGGAAAGCCACCAAAAGTCTCTCCCTCTCCGTCAATGCTTGCACGTGCTCCATCAATTCTGCAACATGCTTTTCCAGCTCATCTACGTGTGTCTGTAGTCTTTGTTTCTCTTTTTGGAGCCCTCTATAGATATCCTGATGGAAGAAAACGAATATGTAAGCATCTTAATTGTATGTTTGTGAGTTATGGGTATGTAAGGGCTTCTTATCTACCTGCTGCTCAGAGAGCTGAGCCTGTTGTTGCTCCTTCAGCTTTGACATCTTTTGCAGCTGATTGTTTAGGTTAATCTGTGTCTCTTCTTTTTCTCCCAACTGCCTCTGTAGCTCTTCACACTCTTCATCAAGAGCATCCACTCTCTCTAATAAGGACTTCTGCTTTGTATGCATCGACTAGATTCACAGCCATACACCAATTAACCCATAAGAGTATAAATCAGTTGACTCTGGTTACAAACAACTGCGTTTTAAATGCAAAGCTCACCTCCTGATGACGACAAGCACTCTGATACTTGGCCTTCTCTTTGTCAAGAAGAAGTTGAGTGTCACCGAGCTGAGTCTTGATCTCCTGGATCATTTGCTGCAGTTCACAGCATGTCTCCTCCTCTCTGCAAAGTGTTTTCACTTTCTGATGCAGCTCGTCATTTTCATTTACTATCAGGAAAGAGTTGAGAAATGGTTCATCATTATGCAGCAAAAGTAAAGAGCTGAATGAAAAGACATTTAGTGTGTCCTTTACCAAGTGCTTGCAAGGTGTCTTGCTGGAGTTCTACTTTCTCTTTGAGCCTCGTATTGCTTTCCTCCAAGGACAACATTTCTATTAGAAATATGCAAAAGAAAAGTTTTGTCAAATATGAAAAGTAGTTAATATTATAATGTATGCAAAAATTATTTCCATCTCTGAACATTTATTCAAATTTTGTCACATTAAAACCAAAATCATCAATATATGTGACTGGAATTTTAGATGATATACCAAAGTTAAGTGGGCATGAATGTGGAGTGGAGGACAGGTTTGTTGTTGACAGGCACCAGACCCCAGTAACTCTGCAATCATTAACGCGTTTAGGTAATTAATGGATAAATAGGATCAAAGTAAAGAAAGCTGAATGCACAACACAAATTTCCAGATTTTCATTTATAAAAAATTTAGAAAACCATCTATCATTTACTTCCATGTCAGAAACATGATGCTCTTTGTTGGTTTAACACATACAATCTCGGTGAAATACATTTAGGTATGTGTTTGTAATGGATAATGTGTTTGACGGATATAAATGACTTTTAAAGGCATTGTATAAATAATACATTTACTACCTCTTTTGAGTTGTTTATGTTCTTCTTGTAGCCTTTGCTCTGTTTCTTTCGCGGATCTCTGTGCTTTCCGAAGAGAAAACTCCAGCTGGACTATACTGGTCTGGTGTTGTTTCACCTCTTGCTTAAACTCCTTCTTCATGCTTTCCAGTTGAGAACTGAATCTATCTCGCTCGGTTTCAGCTTTCGCGAGGGCTTCTCTGAGAGGCTGCACTGTACTCCGCACATCCTGAAGATGTTTTGCAAGGCGCCGCATGTCCCTGAGCTGCTCTTCGGTCCACTGGGCGACATCACCCGCCGTCATTTGTCCTGCATACACAGTGTCTTGCATGGCATCTGAGAGAGGCTGAAGAGATGAGGGCAGACCCTCACTCTGGAAAAGGTCCTTCAAAGCATCTCCTGTGTTTCTCAAAAGGGATTGGACTCGATAACATGCATCACAGGGAATGAGGGAGGACTCTGTTGTCTGACAGCCAGTATTGTGCAGTTCAGCTTTTGAATATGATGGGGCATTGTAAGTTGGACCCGAATGTATGTTATTCTGGGGGGGCGAAAACAAGGTAGATGAACAGTTTCTGCAAAAGTCAGTGTCTGACATAGTTGGGGAAGACATAGGTGACTCTTTCTTTGTGTGCTTACAGTCTAATGTCTTTGTTTGTTTTATGTCTTTAGAGTTCTCCTACAAAACAAAGAACCCATTAAAAACAGTAAAATATTTTTGTTCCTTTCAATCTGTAACAGTGCCATGAATACCTTCTTCTTTACACACTGAAGCAAATTACCCCAGTAGTTCCTAACCACAAGGCCCACTGAGAGGCATCCTTCCTGTTGGCTTCGGTCTCTTCTGGATCTGCCCGCCTGTAACTCAGTATAAGCACTGACGCTTTGCAGAAGGAGCAGGAGTCTAGTTAAAGCAGAAGAGAATAAAGCAGCATATTAAAAAAAGTCTGAACAATAATTTTGTAACAAACTTTTTGCACATGCTTTGTATAGGTATTCATGCCCCTTGAATATTTACACATTTTGTTACTTTACAGCAACAAATTTGACATATTTAAATGGGCTGTGTGTGATAGACCATTACAAAGAAGTACATAATTGTGAAATGGAAGGAAAATGATACATAGTTTTCAAACATTTTCACAAACAAAAACTAAAAAGTCTGAAGATCTATTTGTATTCAGTTCCCTTTAATCTGATGCCCTGAAATAAAAACCACCGCCTTCAGAAGTCACCAATTAGAAAACAGTCCACCTGACCAGGGAACAAACCAGACAGGTCATGGAAAGTTAAAGCACAGCTAAAATGCAAAACAATATCATCTGACAGAACCTTGTTCAGTCAATTATCCACAAATTGAAACAGTATGACACCATTGCAAACCTACAAAAACATGGCCGTTTACTTGCAAGACGACCAAGTAGAAAATTAATCAAAGAAGCAGCCAAAAGGCAAATAGTAACTCTGGAGGAGCTGCAGACAGGCCACTCCTCAGGTAGGCAGATGACAGGACAACTATTAGTTGAGTAATCCATACAACTGGGCTGAAAGAATGGCATGAAGGAAGTCACCTAGCTGTAGAACTGTCAAAAACAAATTGCTTGAGTAAGCGCTCCATCCTATCCAGCATCAGGCTGTTATTAAGTATTACTGTGTGTTTATGACTGTGAAAAAGCTGTTTGAAAGGATAGCAAACAGCACATGCCAAATACCGTGTGGATGGTGATAAGGTTGGTCTACAAGCTAAATTGCACATCAGCGTGAACACTCGATCTCCACTGTGTGGCATGGAGGTGGCAGCAACTACTGTGAGAGTGCTTTTCTTAAGCAGGGTTAATAAAATGGGGGTAAAATAAACCTGTTGGGGTTACTGTTCACCTTTGGACAGGACATTGACCCTAAACATACAGCCAGAGCTATGATGGAACGATTTGAACCAAAGCATATTGTGTTAAGAGTGGCCCAGACAAAGCTTAGACTTAAATCCAACTCACATTTTCAATCACGTTTCCTTCAGGCTGACTGAGGTTGAGTTATTTTGCAAAGAAGAATGGCCAAAATTTTTGTCTCTAGATTTGTAAAAGTGGTAGAGACATTGTTCAAAAATACTGTTTTTGCAGTGAAAGGTGGTTCTACAAAGTATTAACTTGGGACAGCTAAATGCAAATAGAGCACATGTACTGTCTTCTGTTTCTAAAAAGATTTTAAATCCCTGCATCATTGTACTTCTACTTCACCATTACAAGGGGTGTTCACAAAATACCCAAATAAGATAGGTTTCAACCACAAGCTTCAACGTAACATGTGAAAAAGTTTAAAGGGTAAGAATAGATTTGCAGCTTCTGTAATACCTGTCAACCACCAGCTCCAGTAAAACAATGTGCGAGTGCTGATTGTATGCGTCCTCTCCATCCACAAAGTCATACTCCCCCAGCAGAGCCACCATATCCAGACTACAGGCCAGTTTGTCGGGGAACTTCCAGGACGTGTAACGGACCGGTCCGGTTCTAGAAACCACGTCCACAATCGCACTCTGAATATCGACCACGTCTTTCCGGAGGCTCTTGATGCAGTCCTCGCTGCCCAACAGCTCACTCATGTCTGCCAGCTTGTTTTTATATTCTCTGGTAAACACACAGCAATAAGAGTCCTTCTGACGTGTTGACGTAGTGTTTCCCCGACAACGACAAGAACCGTACTCCAAGGTCCATAATGCACTACGGTCCCCCCCCCCCGGAAGTAATAAATCTCCATTAAGCCAACGAAGTCGAACCTCGGTGAGTATTATGAGTTAGGCAGTTTAGCTTTAGTTAATTGCATTTTTAAAATACCTTGAATTATTAAATTGCGTTCGGTTTATGTTTACGTGTCTTTGTGGATGTCTGTTGTCAGGTAGCTTTCTGTTTCCAGCGGTGAAGACGCAGCCATGCCGCCCGGGCCCGTCCAGATAGTTCAGCCGGAGTCCAACAACAAGGTAACTCCGCAGCTTAGCTAATGGTAACGGTGGGCCTACCGACATGACTGGAGGACACTGTGGGGTTTTACCGAAGCTCTTACTGTAGAAAATGTTTTTATGTGTCTAACTGTGTGTTTAGGTTTTAAAACAAGTAGCGGCCTTTGTTGAACATGCTAGATTAATTAATTAGCATGTTAGCTTGGACGCTCTCGTTTAATACGCAGTACTCGACTTAGACCTTGAATGTAACACTTTTCAATTATGGATTAGTATTAAAAACTGTTAAAGTGTAACCAAATAGCCTTTGCAGACTTTTCTATGTGTTCAAGTTTCCATAGTAACATTTATACTTTGTAAATAAAATTTGTTTAAAAAGTAAAAAAAGTTTTTAGATTGATTTTGTCTAATTGATATATGGAATCCAAGATTGTTTCTTCTCAAGATCAAGAGTTGAGCATCTTACCATCAAGAAACAAAACCTAATAATTTAAGTCGTGGTAATGGTTCCAAAATAAGCGGTTCTTTTGTTAAGCCCAGTCATGACACTCACTTCTGGGTTATCTGTAACAGTAATGCTGGTCTATGGTGATTATTATAAAATACAACGAGTTGGTAACATCAATGCCATGAAAGCTGAGTTGATTTAAATATTAGAGATTCAGAAACAGAACATCCAGAGATTACAATTGGCCTGTTTTCCAATTATTAGCAGGACAAATACAAAATAAAATCTTTCTCATTGAAAAGACCTAAAATACATCAGCCACCAGCAATCAAATACAAGTTAGGGACATATGATTTGATGGGTATAATCTTGTAATTCCAGTAATTTGTGTTGGGATTCAAAAGTGTTATCTCGATCAAAGAACCCGTACCATGTTTTCCCATATGTAACAACAACAATAATAATAATAATAATACATTTTATTTACAAGTGCCTTTCATAACACTCAAGGTCATTTTAAAAATCAAATCAAAACAAAATACAACAACAATAAACCAGATCAGATAAGTGATATGGAACAGTGCAATCGCAAGGAATAAGCAGTCTTGAACAGGCTGGTTTTATGTCTGGATTTAAACACTGGAGGAGTGACACTGTTACGGATGTCTGGAGGAAGAGAAAAGTGGGGGCGGATCTTGAATGTAAACCGAAGTATTCTGAATTGGACTTTGAATTTGACCTGGATTTAGTAGAGCTGCTGTGGAACTGGGGTGATGTCAAATGAAGAAGTTCTGGTGACGAAACGAGCAGATGAGTTCTGGACTGTTAGACGCTTATGTTGGGATTTGTGAGGGACTTTAAAAAGATGAGAGTTGCAATAATCAGTACAGGACGTGACAAAGTTTTTGTCAAGAATTGACAAATTTGAGTGAGGGTAAAGAGAGGGAGAGAGACCATTAATGTATAGATGAAAATATATAGACTGAGTGATATTAATGTGAGAGGTGAAAGATGAGGAGCTATCAAGGATGTCACCCAGACTCTTAACTAGAGGTGAGGGGAAGGCTGTGGAGCTGTCAATGGTTAGAGGAAAAACTGTCTGTTTTGGATAATACTTGTTTTGTTTCTATAAGAAGGAGCTCAGTTCAAACAAGAGGTGGAGGAAGAGGGTGCCAGTACAGAATCTGGTTTACTGGATAAGCTGAGTGTCATCCACATACAAAGAAAATGAATGTTAATCTCACAAACAGTATTGCCAAATGATGAAGAGTAGGGGTCCTAGGACAGTCCTGAAGCACACAAGATATTACAGGAGATGGGTAGGAACTAAAGGACAAACTTAAAGAAAACCAGCATAGGTCAAATGGCATTATTTCAAGATGATATTGGGATAATGAAACTCATCAAAAATGGTAATTGAGATATTGTTTTATTAAGATAGTACAATAATAAATCTTTTCCCATCAAAATTAGTTTAAAATCAAATAGACTGTGATTTAGCCATAAACAAGCTGAAGATTTTGTTTCAAGAAAATGAGATAATAAAACTGTAATTACAACAAGCTGAAGGTCATGAAAAACTCCAACCATGAATGTTGCAAAATGAAATCAAAATCTCATCATGAAATTGAAGAACAGTTAAAACATCAAAACAATATTGAGTTATTTCGGTATCTTAACATAAGCAACTCGTATCTCGATAATTTTGTGAAAGTGAATATCTGATGCTGATGTGGATTTCTGAGTTACTAGCTGAAATCAGACCTACAGTTGGATTTCTATTATGGGTTGCTGTGATTCAGAGGATAAAATTGGTTTTATTCAAAGATTTTGACCTTTCAATGCAGCTTCACCACACTGATGCTAAAGCCCAAACCCCATTAAAAACTATATTACTAAATAACACAAAACCTTCGTTCTTTCATGGCAAAATTTTTCTGAAATCATATGAGATATTTGTAAATGTAAGCCTCAAATTGTCTGTGAATTTAAAACAGAAAATGTGTAATCCACACTTTTCCATCACTCATTAAAGAATTAATGGTAATAACATTCTCGAAATTTGACTTTTGGTAAAGTTTACTTTTCTATACATTAGTTGTGATGTATTAAATAAAAACAAATCTCTTTTGTAGTAGTTTTTTCTTTTAAGTTGTTTTATAAAGTGTTTAGTTCTGCAGTTGTACATTATGAACTGGTTAACAGTTGTGAATCCTATCAGCAGAATGATGGAGCCGCAGAAGAGACCCCAGCCACTAAGCCCATTGTTGGCATCATATACCCGCCTCCAGAGGTCCGAAACATCGTCGACAAAACGGCTAGTTTTGTTGCCAGGTTAGTTATTCTGCATTTGACATTTATGTGCAGTGCAGCTACAATCCAAAATGGGTTTTCTTTTATTATGTATTTTTTTCTTATTATTTCACAGGAATGGACCAGAGTTTGAAGCAAGAATCCGTCAGAATGAGATCAACAATCCTAAATTTAATTTCCTCAATCCCAACGATCCCTACCATGCTTACTACCGCCACAAGGTCAATGAATTTAAAGAGGGCAAAGCACAAGAACCATCTGCAGCAGTACCTAAGGTCATGCAGCAACAAGCCTTGCAGCAGTCCCAGCAGCTTCCTCAAAAGGTGTCACATTTACTCTATATTCACTTTTTGTTTTCTTGTAATCGAGTAGTTTTGTTTTTTGATGATGAATTACTTTGTTTGTTTGTAGGTGCAGTCGCAGGTGATTCAGGAGACCGTAATCCCAAAAGAGCCACCCCCCGAGTTTGAATTCATTGCGGATCCTCCGTCAATCTCTGCATTTGATCTGGATGTTGTGAAGCTCACTGCCCAGTTTGTTGCTCGCAACGGACGGCAGTTTCTCACCCAACTCATGCAGAAGGAACAGAGGAACTACCAGTTTGACTTTCTGCGCCCACAGCACAGCCTCTTCAACTATTTCACCAAATTGGTGGAGCAGTACACAAAGGTGACCTAAAAGGTTCAGCTTGAATCAGATTCTCTTGTTGGTCTGTGGTGTTGTAGTAATGCTAACTGTATTTCTAAACTATTGATCTTTTAGATTCTGATCCCTCCCAAAGGCCTCTTAATCAAACTTAAAAAAGAGGCTGTGAACCCAAAGGAAGTTATGGACCAGGTAATTTCTTAAACTGTTGCCTGACAAAAGAAAAACAAATCAAAGCCGATTTCTCAAGTTAATCATCTGTATTTGGGTTCAAACATCAGGTGAGATACCGTGTTGAGTGGGCAAAATACCAGGAGCGTGAGAGAAAGAAGGAGGAAGAGGAGAGGGAGAAGGAGCGGGTTGCTTACGCTCAAATCGACTGGCATGATTTTGTGGTAGTGGAGACGGTGGATTTCCAGCCCAATGAACAAGGTAGTACATTCACAATGTGTTTATACATACAAGCTGAAAAATTAGTTATTTAACTTTATTGAATTATTTGTTCCTTCAAGGCCATTTCCCTCCACCTACAACACCAGAGGAGCTTGGCGCTCGCATCCTGATCCAGGAGCGCTATGAGAAATATGGAGAAAGTGAGGAGGTGGAGATGGAGGTTGAGAGTGAGGATGAAGAGGATGAACGAGAGAAACGGGCTGATGGCCAGCCTTCGCAACCTGATCAAGACACTCAAGTCCAAGACATGGATGAGGTAAGAATTTAGCAGAGAAATTATGAACAAGCTAATTTGGACCTATTTTAGATATAATAGAATGATTTGTAGATTTTTATTTTCATTTCCATAAATAGTCCATGTTGCTATTGCAGGACTTGAAAAGATAGTAAATGTTAAATATCTACTTTAACGGCATTTAACTTGTTGTTCTTCAGGGATCTGATGAAGAAGAGGAAGGCATGAAGGTTCCATTGCCACCAGATAACCCAATGCCACCGCCGCTGCCTCCAGCTCCAGCACAGGTTATTATTCGCAAGGACTACGACCCCAAAGGTAACATTTATTAAACCTGTTTCTACTTTAATTTACCAGGAAAGACCCATTGAGATTTCGAATCCGTTACAAGGGTGTCCAGACTAAAATGACAGCAGCTGAAAACCGCACTAAAATACAACAACACACACACAAGGTTTTTAGAAAATCCTTAAGATCAAAGATCACTAAAAGCTAAATAAAAAAGTCAAATGACATGCAACAGTTCAATCAAACAGAACCATGAATTAAAACATCAACATACAGATATCTGAGCATTTATTTATTAACTTTTATCTAAACTATCAGTAAGTTGAGTTCCTTCAAATGTAGTTAATGTTGGAATGGTTTTCAAGAGTGAGGGCCATAATATTTGACTATTTGTGAGCGAGCAAAGAAAACTCAAAGGAGGGTGTGGGATTTTTATCTGAAGGTCGGAAATAGCTTTATAAATGAGTATATGCCAGTAGGTTGATCCTCTCACAGACAAAGCAGATGCTCCAACACAAGAATACAACATAAAAGGATGAGTCAGAGTTTTAAAGTTTGTGATGAACCTCTTAGCTCCATGTTACAGTGTGGGAAGAGCATTTAAAGCTGTTGTCTGTGAGATTTATTTGTTAAAATAATTTAGGAAATGCTTAAGTTAGACTGTCATTGTTATATGATGTACATTAGGTAATCTGTCAAAAATATTACTGTAGATAGAGTTGCATATTTGTCTGGAGGGAGGTATCAGTCAACCTGTTTGTGCAGCAGTGTTCAAGAAACGGGAGAGGCCCAGCTAGGAGACTCAACGAAGACAGACAAACAAAGACCATAGTTACTAATTCCTCAGCCCTTTTCTACTTCTCAAAGGAAGTTTAGACAGTGTAAAGTCCTTCGCTAAACTTGCCGTGAGACATTTACAACTTTCTAGTAGAATTTACAGTGGAGATGCTTTTAGAAGATGGAGGATCTACAAGGGCTCAAAAACTGACAGAGAGTTGGCAACGTTTCTTCTAAAGAGGTAAAAACAAAATAATTATAATAATCATAGAACATGGTCAGATAGTCAATTTAGGCATTTCTTAAATTATTTTAACAATTAAATCTTGCGGACCACAGCTTTAAGCACTGAAAAGCATTATCATAAATTACATTTCCATAATTAATCAAGACATAACAGTACCAGATGTAAGTCTTTTATTTTATTAGTCTCAAAAGGAAGAATGGGCAAAATGAATGTTATGGTTTATCACAATATTAGTGGTAATAACGTTAAAAGTAAAGATAAAAACCTAATTGCAGTTATTTTGGCAAGAGATTGTCTGGCTATAAATGCACATCACTACAAAGCCTCCCAAACACTGATGCCGCTTTTTTTCTGGAGCTCTGATATTGATGTTTTTCCTGCTCTTGTGCAACCCACAGTTGAAAGAGATTTTTGGTTTTGAAGTTTGTAAACATGTATAGTTTATTGTCCACATGATAAATCAAAATTCTTAGAACAATAAAAACATTTCACAATAACAGTAATTAGTGCGACAATTGCCCGTCCGTGCTCAAAAGAATGGCAAGACTTGAATCTGCAGAAGGGAAACTGGTTTAACTTCAATATTTTAACCACCCGCTTGATGTGAGACTTTAACGAGTGAATAACCAATCAAGATTCCAAGGTATTTACATTTAGACACTAACTCAATCTCTGAGCCATGTAGAGTAGCGACCATTGGAAGCTTGAAAGAAGTTAATCACGAACTTTATTGAATGACATTGAAGGATTGTTGGATCAGGTGTGGAAGCAACAGAATATATCACAGTGTCATCAATGTAAAAATGATATTCTTTCATCTTATTAATATATGCAATATATAAAAACTGCCTCAGAACAGATCCTTGGGAAACAGATAAGATTCATGAAGGAAGCCACACACCGAATTCTGTTGGCGAGATAAAATGATATAAAGATGATAGAAAACTTATTGGACTTCAAACTCAGCAAACCTGTGTATTCTTGTCCTTACAGCTTCCAAGCCGCCGCCATCAGTTGCAGCCCCAGATGAGTACCTTATTTCACCAATTACCGGTGAGAAGATTCCAGCCAGTAAGATGCAGGAGCACATGCGTATCGGCCTCCTGGATCCGCGCTGGCTTGAACAGAGAGACCGAAGCATCAGAGACAGGCAGACTGAGGATGAGGTCTACGCCCCCGGTTTGGATATTGAGAGCAGTTTGAAACAGCTAGCGGAGAGGCGTACTGATATCTTTGGTGTGGAAGAGACGGCCATCGGAAAGAAGATTGGTGAAGAGGAAATTCAGAAACCCGAAGAAAAGGTAAGAATAGTTATTGGTTCAAACGTGAAGTTAAGTCTTCGCAGTTTTAATCCTCAAAGATGAATGAAACGTTGGTGGTTTTTACATATTTGTTTGTTTGTATGCATCAGGTTACCTGGGATGGTCACTCAGGAAGCATGGCTCGTACACAGCAGGCAGCCCAGGCTAACATCACTCTGCAAGAGCAGATTGAAGCCATTCACAAGGCCAAAGGACTGGTGGGAGAGGATGAAACTAAGGAGAAAATTGGTCCAAGCAAGCCAAGCGATATTCATCATCCTCCTCCCATCCCCTCATCTGCACCAAGTCTGCATAAACCTAGTCCTCCTGTCACATCTGTGCCACGCCCACCTCTCTCTGTAAGTTGCTATTCAACAATAACATATCAATACAGTGCCAACACAAAGTAGTGTGTAACTGGTGTTTTTTAACATACAAATCTGAATGATGTGATGTGCATTCAGACCAGTTTGCTCTGATACTCCTACAAAAAAAAAAATCCAGTGCTACCAATTGCCTCCTGAAGTCACCTAATTAGTAGATGGAGTCTACCTTCGTGTAGTTTTAATCTGTGCATGAGTCCAGCTGTTCTGCAAAGGCCTTAAATGTTTTTCAAGACCTTATTAAATAAACAGCTTAATGAAGACCGGGGAAGGAAGCTGAATATCTACCAGCTTATTAGGCTATAGTTGACTGTTCTTCGGACGTCAGGTAGCATTACATCTCAAAAATGTTGTTGAAAATGAAATCACCACAAAATAATCAAACCTCTGAAGATGTCAAAATGATCAATAAACATCTATTTGGTTTTACAACACTTGAAATCAGAATTTACAAAACATTTTGTTCTAGCTATATGTTAATCACGTTAGTGGCCGCATCATGCTGTGGGATGTTTTTGGGGTTTTTTTTACAGCAGGGATGGGGAAGCTGCACAGAGATGATGAAAACATTGATGGAACTAAAAAAAGGACTATCCTGGAAGAAAACCTGTTAGACACTGCAACAGAGTTGAGACTGGAGTGGAGATTAGTTTGCAAGCAGGGCGACAACCCTAAATAGAGCCAAAGCTACAAAGAAATGGTTTAGATCTGGGATGTTAAACTCCAGTCTTGAGGGCGTTGATGTCCCATAACTTTTAGATGTGTCTCTGGTTCAACACATCTGAATCAAATAATCAGGTTATTAGCAGGACTTTGCAGAACTTGACTGCATCCTAAGGACATAATTCAGTTATCTGATTTAGGTGTGTTGGACTAGGGACACAAGTTGTAGTCCTCGTGGGCTGTAGTTTGACACGCCTGGATTAGATTGGAGAATATTCATGTGTTGTAGTGGTCCAGTCAAAGTCCAGACCTAAATTCAATTGAGAATCTGTGACTTGAAAATTGCTGTTCACAGATTCTCTCCATCCAGACTGACTGAGCTAGAGGTATTTTGCAAAGAATAGGCAAAAGTTTCAGTCTGTAGATCTGCAAACCTTTAGCTGTAATTGCATTGAAAGGTGGTTCTACAAACTATTGATTCAGAGGCGCTGAACAGGAATCCCAGCCATGCAGTTCTGTAAAGCATGTAGGATTCTACTTCCACTTCTGTTTTTGAAGCTTTGTGTTGGTCAGTGTATGTTATGGTCCACATGCCATACATTGATATTTGTATTTGTAATCTAACATGGTAACGTAATATGGAAAACTTTAGGGAATGCTAGTATTTTTGCAAGTAACTGAGATGGCAAAACTTTTATTGTGCATGAGCACCATTTTACTCTTTAATTTGCTATTTAACAGGTGGCTCCTCCAGTCCGTACCACTCTGTTGTCTGCTGTACCTGTGATTCCAAGGCCCCCTGTAGCTCCTGTAGTACGTCTTGCGCCAGGGCAAGTCATAACACAGATGCCACCTATGATTCCTGCTCCTCGTGTCAACGTGGTTCCTATGCCACCAGCACCCCACCTGATGGCCCCCAGACCACCCCCTATGGTTGTTCCAACTGGTAAGATCAAGGTTTCCCAGAACTGTTTAAAAATGTTCACTGCTCACTTCTTTTGTTTCTTCTTTCAATTAAAACAAACTCTCTCCTCTCCCAGCATTTGTCCCTGCTCCTCCCATACCACAACCACCTAGCGCTGCTCCAGCACCACCCATCCACCCACCCCCTCCTCATGAGGAAGAGCCAGTCAGCAAGAAGATGAAGACGGAGGACAACCTCATCCCAGAAGAAGAGTTCCTTCGTCGAAACAAGGTATGTTAGAGTAACGGTGAATAGAATCACACCGAATTACATATAATTAATAAAAGGTTATTTATCTTAACTAAGGAATCAAAATAACCTGTACAGAATTCAATGCACGATTTGAAACCTTGATAAGGGGCGACTGTAAGCGGTGGGTTGCCGGTTCGAGCCCCAGCTATGTCTGTCTCAGTCGTTGTGTCCTTGGGCAAGACACTTCACCCGCCTTGCCTACTGATGGTGGTCAGGGTTCGGAGGCGCCTGTGTGTGGCAGCCTTTCTTCTGTCAGTCTGTCCCAGGGCAGCTGTGGCTACAATGTAGCTCACCACTGTTAGTGTGTGACTGTGTGTATAAATGTGTGGATGACTGAATGCAGTGTAAAGCGCTTTGGGGTTTCTGGGGACTTGATAAAGCGCTATACAAGTACACCTTTCAATGCAATATACCATAAGTACACCTGCTGAGCGCCCATCCCTACCTGTAAAATAAAGGGATAGAAAAACCAATAACTGAAGTATCATTAGTATCAGTAATATTTTATGCAAGGTTAGGGTTCCTGCAGTCTGGATTCCACTTCTAGATAAAGGTAGGTAAATTATAAATAATAATCATTATGAATAAAAACAAAACAAAAGTGGGTAATTGTACTCCTGTTTTTGGTCTTAAGACCCTCTTTCAGCTCAGTTTTTTAAATCGGACCTGGCATTCCTAAATGTTTTTTTTTTCTTTTTTTTTTTAATGCCAAATAAAACTGGGACACTGCTGAGCCCAGAGACCTTTTTCTTTTTTAATATTTTTACAAAAATTCACAGATCACAAGCTGTGATTTAAAGAATCTGTAATCTGTAGGATACTCCAGTCCAGATTTAAGAAATCTAAGTCTTAAAGATTTTGAAAAAGAATCGATCTGTGTTAGTCCAGATGTCAATAAAAGCAGTGAAATAGACCTTTATCTTAAACCTTTAGCATCGAGTGGTTTCATGACTTGTGGAACATACAGAAACATAACCCAACTTAGTACATTTGAGCCCAAAAATATTTATACCCCTGCAGATTTATGTTTAAAATACTCTTAAGTTGATATTGTTTCTTCTGAATGGAAAAGATTGACGTTTCAAAATACCACAATGTGCCATAGATTTCAGCTAAAAAAACCAAACCTGTATGATTATGTAAGAGGCATCTATATAATTGTTCATTCAAATTGTAAGAGTTTGGGGGGGAAATCAAGGCCCCGAACTATTCCACATAGTCCTCCCCGTGTATCCTAATGAACCTGATTAATTGGGAACAGCTTTTTCTTTTAACTCAACAGATGAAAAACATCAGCTCTCTGCAGTAGGTGTGTGGTAAGTCATGGCTGAAACAAAAGTGCTCAGTGAGGACCTGCATCAGCATATTCTGCCTACACAACTCAAGAATGGACTACAAGGTCATGTCTAAATGTCTTCAAGTGGCAATAGCACAAGGATTAATAAAAAATACAAAATGCGCCACATGTGGAAATTATCAAATGATGTGAACAAGTCAAAAGCGACACCAGCACTGGCTGGGCTGATGTTGCGAAAGGTGGAAAAGGAACCCAGGCGTCACCACCAAGCCCACCCTGAACAATGCGGGCCATTTCGGTGGAAACCTCTCAAGGCAGACAGTCCAGTGGACACTGCACACTGCTGGATTAGATGGATACAGCTTAATGGGGAAGCCACTACTCTGAGTAAGGCACACAAAAGCCTTTGCAAAACCTTTGCTGTTTGGCTACAATGATGTAGCCTTCATTTGGCTCATAAAATGACAAGCATTCAACCCCATGAAAACAGCATTCCCATGGTTAAGCATAGTGGTGGAGACATAATGCATTGGGGATGCTTTTTCCACCAGTGGGACAGGGATCATATCAAAGTATTCTTGGTGGAATGATAATAACTTTAATTATACATTTTCCAAGGGTAAAATTATTTGGGCTTATCTATAGATGTTTTGTGCTCAAATGTCCAGAATGTTTAAGAAATGCTGGAGAAATCTACACATTTGTGTCTGGAAAAATATGAAATCCTGAAATGGAAAATTTGTAGGATCCCAGTTTATTGCTGCACTTTAGAGAAACTTGGTCAAGTTCATCTGTAATATATGACGCTTTAGTCGTAATGGAAATAATCACGTTACAGCTTAGTTCTGTAACACCTAGCTTATAGTAACAAATACATATTAAAATTTTTTTTGTTTGTTTTTTTTTTCTTGTGTGCAGGGTCCTCTGGCAGTCAAAGTACAGGTCCCCAACATGCAGGACAAGACCGAATGGAAGCTAAATGGCCAAGTGCTGAATTTCACTCTCCCACTTACGGACCAGGTATGTTAACATATATTGTACTTCGAATGTGTGCCTGTAGATGAGCTCTTTTCATAATTATGAGTTAATAAATTAAATGCATTTACAGGTGTCAGTTATCAAAGTCAAAATCCACGAGGCAACCGGCATGCCAGCTGGAAAACAAAAGTTACAGTATGAGGTAAACCTCCCTCCGAACTTCACTGGAACATTTTATTTCATTTGAGTCATGGCATTATTAATTCATCATATGCATGTATGTTTTACAGGGAATATTCATCAAGGATTCAAACTCGCTGGCTTATTACAACATGACCAATGGTTCAATAATTCATTTGGCCCTGAAGGAGAGAGGTGGAAGAAAGAAGTGAGACGTTCTTCGTGGAGTAAACGTTAGTTGTGCTACTCATCCCTGTAAAGTCATTTGAGTTCAGTCGAAAAGTTTCGAAATATGTTGCTTTTTTTTTTCCAAAGAATTATTCTAAAAGTTATGCTGTCCCTGAATGGTATGTTGTTCTTACTTAGCAGTGATTTTTGGTTCCAACTCCTGATTTATCCTTGATGATATATACACTGATGTTGTTTCACAGGTAAATTCCTCAAAATATGGAGTCCTGGCTTGTTTGTTCCTTTTAAATAAAGAACTTAAGCAATCATTTGTTGTTGTGTATTACATGTTAATTACAATTGATCAGTTATAACTCATAATGTCTTTTGACCAACTGTTCTCACACTGTGGTACCAGTACCACTGGTGGTAATTTGGTTGGGTTGCTTTTAGTAGAACACATTTTTTTAAGTCAACTATTTACAAGGCAAATGCAAAGCATGTTGCCTGTAATGTCCAACCTCTTAAGACCCAACCCCCAGTACTGGTGGAAGAATTTAACTTTCATTACTGTAGGTTCCCTTAGTTAAACGTGAACATGTGTGGTATCCACAGAAATTACTTAAATAGTTTTTCTCAGGAATTACAAACTCTATTTGATTTGGCCATGTTATTTCGAGCACAAATGTCACAAAACGTCTTGGGGCTTAAGAGGTTTTAAAAGCAACGTGAATTGCCTTTCAAAGTCAATAACGTGAGACTGGATGTTGACATCTGTCACCCCTGTTGAGTTCCCTACTGTATTGATCAGGAGGGCAGCACTCGCTTTTGATTTCCATTACAAGATTTTTACCTGTATCTAGTATTTGATTGTATTTGTTTCTCATTCAATGAAAAAAGCAACACCCCTCGAATTTTGCTGCACCTTGTCACATTACGACCACAGAATTTTATGTGTTTTTGAACCACTGTTGGGGAAGAAAATGCATCCCCACAGCAAGAGGCTGCCACCACCATGTGTCACAGTGGGACTTGTGTTCAAGGTGATGCAGTGTTGCACACTTCAGATTTTGATTTGTGAAAATGTTTCTAAATCATGTACCCTTTTTATTCCACTTTTCCACTTATGTGCTATTTTGTGTTTATCACATTAAATCCCTATAAAATATATTTTGGTGTGTGTGGCTGCAATTTGACACAATGAAAAACAGTTCAAATTATGAATACTTTTCCAAGGCACTGTGTCTCCATTTTATGCAGTCAAACCCAAAAAGAGATTAGACATGACGGGAAGTTCTAATGTCAAATAAACAGCCAAAGTTGCAGATAAACTTTATTACTGTCTCTATCGTTGTGTTTTAGACAAATGTCAAGTCATAGGATTTGAGGTCAAGGTTGGTGACTTGCATCTTGCCCTCATGGAACTCGGACTTTAGGGAAATTCTTGGTCATTTTTCCCAACCTAAAAGCAGGGGTGAAAGTGAGCCGGTACGGTCCGGTACTGCGTACCACTAAAAGATTCTGCGCCGGTACACAGTACCGGGAAGATGCTATGAAGCCGTCATCCAGAACCAGTTACGGCTGCAACAATTCATGAGCACACAAAGAAGATCCGCTACCAATACAGTCTAAAACACGACTTAATCTGTTTATAAATATAGCTTTTTCCCCTCATTCCAAATTGTTTCTGAACTGTTCTATGCTGGAGCCTCAATACTCTTGCTTTCCTTCTCTCCCCTCGGAGTTCGAGGCTTTTATGAACGGCCAGCCTTTAAAACGAGCACCGCTACGTTTAATGTCTGTCTGCTCGCTGCTAAATACCCCAGTTAAAACCAAAGGGAGAGAAACTAGTTGTGGTTCATGTTATTTTACTGAATTACAGCAACACAGTACAGCTCGAAAACACCGCTTATGACCACTAGATTTCACATACACTACACAAGAGCGCATGCGCGCTTACCTCCAAAACAGAGCGGTTGCCAAGGAGATTGGTGCGTTCGATTTAATGGACTGGGAGATTTTACACAGGTGGTGCACAGACATATAAAACCGTCGTTTGCATTACGACAGGACGAACAATAAATCACTTACCATCTACAGACTTAAATAAAAAATAAAACAACCGAAATGTCATTTTTGATGTAAATGAAATCAAAACTTTACCACAATGCTGAGAACAATAACTTATTTGTTCAAAAGAAAAGACGCAAACTGAAGATGAAAAGTTATGCATCAGAAAATGGTTTATCATTGTTTGATGCATGGCAGTTATTTAAAAATTGAAATTATATATATAGTACAGACCAAAAGTTTGGACACACCTCATCCAAAGAGTTTTCTTTATTTTCATGACTATGAATAATGTAGCTTCACATTGAAGGCATCAAAACTATGAATTGACACATGTTGAATTATATACTGAACAAAAAAGTGTGAAACAACTGAAAATATGTCTTATATTCTAGGTTCTTCAAAGTAGCCACCTTTTGCTTTGATTACTGCTCCACACACTCTTGGCATTCTGTTGATGAGCTTCAAGAGGTAGTCACCTGAAATGGTTTTCACTTCCCAGGTGTGCCCTGTCAGGTTTAATAAGTGGGATTTCAAGCCTTATAAATGGGGTTGGGACCATCAGTTGTGTTGTGCAGGAGGTGGATACAGTACACAGCTGATAGTCCTACTGAATGGACTGTTAGAATTTGTATTATGGCAAAAAAAAAGCAGCTAAGTAAAGAAAAACTAGTGGCCATCATTACTTTAAGAAATGAAGGTCAGTCAGTCCGAGCAATTGGGAAAACTTTGAAAGTGTCCCCAAGTGCAGTCACAAAAACCATCAAGCGCTACAAAGAAACTGGATCACATGAGGACCGCCCCAGGAAAGGAAGACCAAGAGTCACCTCTGCTGCGGACGATAAGTTCATCCGAGTCACCAGCCTCAGAAATCGCAGGTTAACAGCAGCTCAGATTAGAGAACAGGTCAATGCCACACAGAGTTCTAGCAGCAGACACATCTCTAGAACAACTGTTAAGAGGAGACTGTGTGAATCAGGCCTTCATGGTAAAATAGCTGCTAGGAAACCACTGCTGAGGACAGGCAACAAGCAGAAGAGACTTGTTTGGGCTAAGAACACAAGGAATGGACATTAGACCAGTGGAAATCTGTGCTTTGGTCTGATGAGTCCAAGTTTGAGATCTTTGGTTCCAACCACTGTGTCTTTGTGTGGCGCAGAAGAGATGAACAGATGGACTCTACATTCCTGGTTCCCACTGTGAAGCATGGAGGAGGAGGTGTGATGGTGTTGGAGTGCTTTGCTGGTGACACTGTTGGGGATTTATTCAAAATTGAAGGCATACTGAACCAGCATGGCTACCACAGCATCTTGCAGCAGCATGCTATTCCATCCGGTTTGCGTTTAGTTGGACCATCATTTATTTTTCAACAGGACAATGACCCCAAACACACCTCCAGGCTGTGTAAGGTCTATTTGACCAAGAAGGAGAGTGATGGGTTGCTGCGCCAGATGACCTGGCCTCCACAGTCACCGGACCTGAACCCAATCGAGATGGTTTGGGGGGAGCTGGACCGCAGAGTGAAGGCAAAAGGGCCAACAAGTGCTAAGCATCTCTGGGAACTCCTTCAAGACTGTTGGAAAACCATTTCAGGTGACAACCTCTTGAAGCTCATCAACAGAATGCCAAGAGTGTGCGGAGCAGTAATCAAAGCAAAAGGTGGCTACTTTGAAGAACCTAGAATATAAGACATATTTTCAGTTGTTTCACACTTTCTTGTTAAGTATGAAATTACACATAGTTCATAGTTTTGATGCCTTCAGTGTGAAGCTACAATATTCATAGTCATGAAAATAAAGAAAACTCTTTGAATGAGAAGGTGTGTCCAAACTTTTGGCCTGTACTATATATATATATATATATATATATATATATATATTCAATTCAATTCAAAATTCAAAAATACTTTATTAATCCCAAAGGGAAATTAAATGTTGTTGTAGCTCATATATATATATATATATATATATATATATTCCCCCCAGTGCCTCCCCAGCCCCCCTCTAGCTCCGCCCCTAAGTACCGGCAAGAATTTAAAACTACTTTCACCCCTGCCTAAAAGTGAAAAATATTTACCACAAACGTGCAATGCAAATGGATGTGAAGGTGTATTTTTTTTCCTTTCCCTGCTTTTTGTGATAAGACACAACTAATAGAAAAGTCCAGCTGGTATAGTGCTGCTTTAAGCTGTCTTGACTGTAACGCGGTATTCGGAAAACAAAGTATTTAGTGAGGCACTTTTTATGAGTTTGAGCGCTGATTTTTTTTTCAATTCTTTCATTTAGCCACTAGGGGTAACCATGACTTTACCTAAGGAAAAATCCAGTCAGGAGTGTAGATTTGGCTGCTCCCTGGTCGAAGCAGTCTGTCCCGCTGTACACGGGATGACAGCAGAGCCCATTATTCTAGTATTAGTCGCTCATAAGTTTAATTACACAGACGAAAGGGCTTGCTCGCATCTAGGAAGGTTTATATGATGTAACGCTGAAGGTTGGGACGTTCGGAAATAGTTTAGGGTCGTCTTGTTACGAGCACTTAATGCTAACTAACAATTAGCTTGCTAATGTGCAATTTAACATACGTTATCCGCGAAAGCTTATTGGTAACCAGTTGGATGTTGTCCGATTAAAGAGGCTTGGGAACATTTATCAAACAAGGCGGTTGTTGGAAAAGTTTTACTCAGATTTAGAAATCATGGCGTCGATGTAGTTTGACTGATTTTGGGCTGTCAACAAGCTCGCTGCTGACGTTAGCTAACCCTGGCTAGCCAGCTAGCTCTCCTGCCACCATGGCCAAAACAGAGAACGGCCGCCCGTCAGTGGACATGGGGAGCATCAGGACGCTCAACATCAGCCACCTAGAGGATGAGAGCTCTTTGGGCTCCGACTCAGAGATCAACGGCTTCACCAGCGAGAGGCAGACCGACAGATACGGATTTATTGGCGGGGCGCAGCAGTATTCGGAGGAGTCGTAAGTTTGTTTCACTTCGAAGAGTGATTCATTCCCACACAATGTTGTTTTGCAAGCCTACTCGAAGCAAACTATAACATGGGAGTGGTGGAATCAGTTGCAGACTGCATAGAATGGGTATTGTTTTACGTTTAATGTAGTTATGATGAAATGGCACAAGAATGGGTTGTGATGTTCAGTTGACTTGGATGAAGGGCAGAGCTCCGAACAAGCTGCGTGGCACAGCCTGTTTTTTTTGTTGTTTTTTTTTAAATACTAACTCGATGCCTTTCTTACCTTAGTTAAATAGAAAGCCAGTAACATTCGGATTATGGTTCACTCATATTAAGATTCACTAACACCAATCTTAGTTCCAGCCAATCACAAAGTACATTGTTAGGTAGCTGTTATTTTCCACACTTCTGTCTGGGTATCACATTTTCAATGAATTCACAGTCAGCGGGATAGGATTTATTCTGATTTCATTGAGTTTTCTGCTAAGGCATTTCATCTTCTTTCATGGCAAAGATAAAAAACTGTGCCAGTCACTCCCCAGGTTTTCTTGCAGTAGTGTTGGCAGATGCAGAGCCCCATCCTCTGACTAAAGGACCTCTTTTGGCTCAGTTTGTTGGTCTCATACTTATGGGTTTGCTTACAGGGCTTGGCAATGAGAGTACCTTGAATGTTTAAGGGTTTTAAAAGCCTAAAATGCCTAGAAAATGAAATAACTTGTACTTGTCCTTGTCCACCACCATCAGTCTGCACTTTTAGCTGATTGTGTTTAAAACAGGAAACTCTATGACAGAGTTTTAACCCTGTTATTACAGGCTTGTGCTGATAAGATAATTACATATCTCAATAAAACATCAGACAATATGCGTAATGTTAGTTTTAACCATCGTGCATCTTCCTTTCTGTTGGAGAACTTGGTGTCCTTTGTTTTGCATGAAAGAACTTCACAGTTAAGGTTTTACTCAATATGCAAATCCTGATTCCAGGGTTAAAATAGGGTTTTTTAAGTGAGCTTCATCTGAGCATCTTTCTTTTAACATCTGAATGCAATAATCATCCGATGCAAAAAGCTGGAGATGCACGACTTGATGATTATTTGGTCAAATTCCCCAAAAATCTTTTTATTAATTTTTTGTTCTATCTTGTTCTACTATCCCTATTGAAGAGCCCTCAACACATTTTTCTCTTTCGTGTGTTAAAAAATAATTGAATCAGTCATAATAAGAAAAGAGGAATCGGCATATCAGACCTCAAGGAAAACTGGAAGACTATATGGGCCACGAAAACCCTGGTGACCACTTCTCCGACCATGCATGCAGAAAGATTATTTAAATAACAATTTAAAATAAAAATGTATAACATGACCTATTTAATATTTAAAGTAAAAGAAGCTAAAAATGTAACATGTGGGTATCAAACCTATATAGAGTAGCACAAGTATAACTACTTAACAAAGTTGCTGCTTGTAGCTTGCCAATTGTTTTAATTGCATTACATAAAAACGAGTGGCGATATGATACTGAAGCGGATAAGCTAGAAGTGTGAGGGTAAGCTACCTAATGCTAGCTTGCTATAGTGGTCATATACCCAATAAGCCAAGCGTGCAACAATTGAGAGTTGAAGATATATTCATTATTTTAATGTATGCTGTGTCTAGTGATGCCGCCCCCTACCCAAACATAGACCGACAGTTTTCTGACATTGCGTTTTCAGCATGACTCGACCTGGTTGGAACCACATCCAACCAGGTACTAAAAATAGCAATGGTTTCATGTAACTGTTAATGGAAAAGCCTAAAAAGCGAGTGGAGCCGTACCGAACCGCACTGAGTAGGGACTAGTGGAAAAGGGTTATTACTTTGCGTGCCTTCACTGTCTGTGTTGTTTGGAGCCATAAATATTTCTAAAGAGACTGGTTTGTCTGTCTTGTAAGTAAGGGAAAAGTGAAAAAGGTCTTTTTCAGCCAGCGGACCAGCCACGTGCAGCAACAAGTGGGGAAGGGGCAGTACTGCATTATTCTATGTTCACGCCCACATTTTTCTCTGGAAGCTCATTAAAAGGACTTTCAGCCGTAGTAGCATTATGACCGTAACTTGGTTTACACTGATATCGATATCCGGCCCATGCCTTATGCAGATGTTCTATAAATTTGGTGTTGCTCAGTTTTATTTAAATGAAATGTGGTTTTGTGTGTAATATATTCACTTACATTTTTTTACACCCTTTCTCTGTTGTGTGACCAGAGCTCAGGACGTGCCCCCGGAGGTGCTCAGGCAACGGGAGGTGAAGTGGCTGGACATGCTAAGCCATTGGGACAAGTGGATGATCAAGAGGTTCAATAAGGTCAGCACCGGTTATTAAAAGCGGTCAAGCAGATCTTGTGTATGTCTTCAATTGTGTTGTTGTTGACGTGTAAACGTAATCTCTGTTGCTTCGAAGATTTTAATTGCGCAAGCTAAAATTTTATGGACTTTGTTTGCATATCCACTTGTCTAACAAGTTCTGTGTGAACCGTTCTCTCCGACTTTGCAAAGAGCTGTAACTTCACCTCGTTTCCACGAGTCAGCAACAAGCCAGGACACAACCCTTCTTTTTATTACACTATGCAATATGTCACAAAATGACTTGTCTCAGATTCAGGGTGGGGCTGTGCTTATTTTCTATGAGAGAACCATGTAATAACGGCGGCGTAAATGTAAACTATTCATGCACCCAAGTGCAGGAAAAGTTTGAGAGTCTCACAAGAGTTCACAGCAATTGAAGAAAGCAATTCTTCAATTGCCCTGATGGTTAGGGTTTTCTAATTATCCTTCTTTTATTGAAATCACTTGTAATACTATTAAAAAGACACGTTTATTTAGAAGCATACAGGCATCATTTTAGAGAGTAAAGTAAAGCAAATAAGATCACAATGTGAAGTGTGTTTTTCAGGTCAACCAATATGTTGCATCATATGTGCAGCACTTGGAGACATAACATAAGCTGCATAGTATTTAAGCTCTTGTTGTATCCCTGAGTACACAGACAGCACAATTTGATCCCACAAAGGTAAACATAATCCTCATCCAAATTGTAAGCCAATCAAAGAGCTGTCTCAGTGCGTTTTTGCATGTAAAAGATACATGTCTTTAACTATCTTTGGCCAATCATATTCTTTGTATCCACTGCAGTGTTTATCAGACTTCTACTGCTTGTAGGACGCTTGCTGTTCTCAGTTGTTTTTACCCAAGTGTTTTTTGTTTTTGTTTTATATGAGTAAATTAAAATGTTATACAAACTCTAAATTGAAGGGTTCATATGCAGTTCAGTTCAAGTCAGTTTACATATAGGGCCAATTCACAACACGTGTTGTCTGAAGGCACTTAACAAACTCAGTTCAGTCGAGTCCTTCAAAATCCATGACAAGTACATACCAAACCTAGTAAGGCGTATTGCATCACTTCCTGCTTTTGCTATTGCACTCATTCGATTGTTTGTCATGTCAGGCTCTCTCGATTTGATCTGAATTCTCTTTACTGTGACATCTCTGACTTATTAACACATAAGCACATTAAAACCCATATTTTCTGTTGCTGCATTTTACGTTTGAAAAGCAGTCTTGAAAAGTGCGGAAAAATTGGGGATATTTAAAAATCCCCCGATTTTTTTTGCACCTCAGGTTAACTATTGGTAGTGCAATAAAAAAAAAAAAAAAAAAAAAAAAAAAACTCCAAACATTTACCGTCATATATAGATTGACTACACTGATTTCTGTAATTTTAATGTTTGTGGCTTAAATCTAATTGAAACCCAAAATTCAGCGTCTTAGAAAATTAGACCAAACAATGATTTAAATGATTTTTAAAACAGAAATGTTGGCCTAGTGAAACACAGGTCCATGCACTACAGTATATGCTTGTTTAAGACTCCTATTTGTTCGAATTACATTAGCGATTCTCAGGTAGTTTGAGTTCTCTGCCTCTCCACTCTTTGGCCTTGATTCCCAAATTAAATGCAAAATTTACCTTCATCTGAGAAAGGGACTTTGGACCACTGGGCAACAACACTCCAGGTCCTTTTTCTTTTTGGCCCTTGTAAGACGCCTCTGAAGTTATCGTTGATCCGGGAGTAGCTTAAACACAGGGAGTATGACAGTTGTAGTGGTGGCCCTTGAAACACTGAGTCCAGCCAGAGTCCAAACCTGGCTCAGATTTTCAGAAGGTTAAATATACTGATTGGATAATCTAGAAGTTTAAGTTTGGAACAGTATAGGATTCTGAACTGGAAAATATGTAGAAACCCTGGAGAAAACATCTTCTCTTTTTAAAGTTAGAGGTTGTGTTCAAAACCAGATGTTTCAAGCAAAAAAGAAGCCATAGCCAAGCATTAGAGTCCTCCCTTTAACTTTTTATGTTATGCACTACATAAATGTTTATTGGCTTTTGTTTAACTTTGACACCCTTCCTGTTTGGTCTATACTTTATTTGTAAAATCTTTTGGCTCAGGTGAGACTGCGTTGTCAGAAAGGGATTCCTCCTGCTCTCAGAGGCCGTGCCTGGCTCTACCTATCAGGAGGGAAGGTGAAGAGGGAACAGAACCAAGGAAAGTTTCAGGTCCGACAACTTCTTCTTTCACTTCCTCCTCCTCAGCTCTGTTGTTGCTGTATTTTGGGCTCATTTCATTTTCTTGTATTTCATTGGAAAATTTGACTGAAACTAATCGGGTGAGAAAAGAAAAACCAGCCTAAATTGGTATCTACGACATTTACATTGAGCTGGTTTATATTTTTGATTCACTTCAGATTTATGACATTAAATCTTAAAACAAATTTTGTACGTGAAATAGATTTGTCGTATCTTTATTTCAGTGCCGTTACTATGCAGTAACTGGACAGTAATAGTATGTTGTGTATGTGTGTATTTTGTCAGGAGCTCGACAGTCAGCCAGGAGACCCGAAATGGATCGATGTGATTGAGAAAGATCTTCATCGACAGTTTCCTTTTCATGAGATGTTTGTGTCACGAGGAGGACACGGGTGAGTTCTCTGACGTGTGATCTTTTAAGCAGTGACTGTGTCTTGTTTGACAGTAAATATGAATAAATCCTGTGTTTGTGTGTATTTTGGCCCTGTGCAGGCAGCAGGATCTGTTTCGTGTTCTCAAGGCATACACTCTGTACACACCGGAGGAGGGGTACTGCCAGGCCCAGGCCCCTATTGCTGCTGTTTTGCTCATGCACATGCCTGCTGAGGTACTGCGTTTTGTATGCACACAGAGACGACTCAGGTGTTATTTGTAGTGTTCTGATGAGATGATTTACACTTATCATGCTTTTAAATCCTTTTCACACTTAAATCATTTAGTTATGGTCTATATAAAGTGGAACTGCAATGCTTTGGTCTGACCCCTCTTTTACCCCTGTTCTTAGGTGTGTTTGAGAGCAACTTGTTTTGGTGCGGTCTCTTTAAATGCTATTGACGCACTTCACAGCCCGCCCCCCTTCAGGTCAAAGAGTGTTCCACTTCACTCCATTCGGCCATTTTTGTAGTTTGATAACAGAGATAGAATTATCTAGTCCCGCAGAAACAAGACAAAACAGCAAAAACAATGCAACATTTTTTAATGTAATAATAATAGTAGAACAGTACACTTATGTTCTCAAGGAGCTAAGAGCAGCACACAGCACTAACATAGGCAGAAGGCACGATGCTACTGCTATCAACAATGGCCAGGACTTCATATCCACACAAAATAAATCCATGTCTACTATAAAGTTTGTTGTCATTTTAGCGTTATTTGCAGGTTACTGCTTTGCCGCGTCCGTCATTTCCATGGACAGAAGGAACTGACCCCTTAATCAGATGAAGTCTTTCAACAAATCCTTCTTGATACTGGCGGAGACTGCTGAAGCCACTCGTTCCTGTATTGGGGAAATAACAATCTCTGCGCTGATGTGGGAACATTTCCATGAAAAATAAAATTTAACCAGGCACGTTGAAGAGGTTCTGATGCTGTGGAACAGTGTAATGAATTGTGTAGGTTAATACACCCAACAACCGAACCGAACTTATCCTCTTGCAGCGTAGGCATACCTGAGCTTGGACTACAAAATCCTAGCGAGAAATAAAAATGGTGGATACGCGAAACTGGAAGACCATGACCTCATTAGGCTGTTCTGCATCAAATATTGTAATGTAACAGTTCAAAAAATGTGACAGATGATAGAAATAGCTAAATGGACTGAAAAAAAATGACCCAAAGAGTATATAAAGATATCTCCGCACCACCTGGAGAGACTAAGTTCAACTTCTCTGTACTCCCACAGACTCCAGCTAGACAACAAAATGTATTTCAAATCAAAAAAGTGGATTTTCTATGATATGTTCCCTTTACAAATATTTGGATAAGAGGAGAATTTATGCTGTTTCTCTTATGATTTTTTTTTTTTTTTTTTTTGCTTTAAAGTTGTGACCCAGGATAAGTTTACATCCCTTGTAATGCACAGAAAGACAAATGCTACGTCTGCTCTAAGACTTCTGTGGTATTTTAGTTGAACAGAGACTCTGATCAGTTCAGCGGTACAAATCAGTTGTTTCAATCAATTGTTGTTTCCTGTTTCTGAGGATTTGTTGTTGGTTTCAAGAACTTCCTGAGTCGCTCTGACATATTCATGATATTTTTTTTTCAGGTTTTCAGTTCCTGGTTCAGAGCTATAGCCTTATAAATGCAGACCAGATAGGCTGATTGTGAATCAAAAGTCTTTTCAAAGTGCTTTGAGGATGACTAACTATTACTACTACAAACTACATAATAGTTTTTGTTTAGTATTTGATTTTGCTAATATCTTCAATAGAAACGGTCTAACAACACGAAGTAGGCTAAAAGATTTCCAAAAGAAACGCATCATGCCCCAATCTAAAGTCATTCATAACTTCCACTCTGGAAAGGGTTACAAAGCCATAACTAAGGCTTTGCGACTCCAGCGGACCACAGTGAGGACATTATCCACAAATTAAGAAAACCCGGAAAAGTGGAGAACCTTCCCATTCATGGCTGGCCTACAAAGGTTCTGAAAATTGTTTTGCAACCTCCCACTTACTGTCTCGAGCCCCCCCCCCCCCCACCTTGGGAAACCCTGCCTTAGTTAATGTATATAGCCCAGTAACTGACCTAATTGATCTAATGTAAACTACTGCTAATATATACGCGTGTATTTATAAATATAGGCGCGTATTTACTGATATAGAGAGATCTAATCCGTCTTTAGTGAATTATTTAAAAAATCCGGCCCTTGTGCTCGTTCTGTTTCCTGTGGGTGTGATATGATTCATGCAGATTTACTTCGGCCGTGCTCCGGACAGGTTGATTTGGATGGTAATCCGCACCTCGTAGCACTTTGTGCTCTGCCATTTGATGACAGCTGATTTTCTTCTTCTGACTCTGCAGTGTCTCTCTCTGATAGTGTTAGACATATATCTAAAGAAACATCAGATTCTTTGCTACTGTCTGTGTTGCTGGCCATTGTTGTAGCAGCGGTCAGTTTATGTGCGGGAGTTCCCCTTTTACACTATAAAAGAGCTCAACAAAATCACAAAGAAGTAGTCTGGGAGTTCGTTTTTAGTGAAATATCTGACCATATATCTCAACTTGGGTTTTCTCGGGCTGTATGGTGCACTGAATAGCACGGCGGCAGCCCCCTCCTCCGTCTGCTGCTACACATTGTTGGTCAGCTGGATGCACATGCAGATAAACCAACTAATTATTCTGCTGATATAAATTATAAAAAGGTGTAACATTCTGTGTAATAACCATTAGAAAACTGCAACTAAAATGAGTAAATGCTAATTCTTTTGCTTAAATCTGTTTCAAAATCGAAAAAATGCTTTTTATTAAAGTTGTAATTTTATTATACCTGTAAGCATCAATATGTTAGATCAATTTATACATTTTTCTTATGAACTTTTGTATAAAAATATTCTAAAATCTTGTAGTATTTTTATTATTCTACTAAGGGAATCTCACACAGCCCCATTGCTTTCAATATGAACACACTGCTCCGGTGAACTGATGTAATTCAGTGTTTTAAATGATTACTATTGCATGTCGTGTTGTCTTATTTGTAAACTCTTTGATGTAATGAGCATTATTCATTTAAAAGTCGCTGTCTTTTAGATTTTTTTAGATTTGATTCTATGAGGATCTTCTGTGTTTCTGCAGGATGCTTTCTGGGGGCTGGTCCAAATCTGTGAGAAGTATCTTCCTGGTTACTACAGCCCTGGCTTGGTGAGATTGTTATAAAAAAGCATACACAATGACATCACCCGAGGTTAGAAAAAAACAATGGATAGATAATCTTAGTACACACGGGCAAGTTCTAACAATACTTATACGGCAGGATTGTTGTGCCTGAAGCTCTCTGTTGAACCTGCGAGAATCAGACTCATGTCTTGAAAATACAGAGATTTTCTCCTCATACTTTCTCACTTTTTTCTGTTTCAGGAAGCAATCCAGTTAGATGGAGAGATCCTGTTTGCTCTGCTGCGACGCAGTTCCCCAATAGCCTTCAGGCACCTGGAGAAACATAAGATCGACCCCATCCTCTACATGACTGAGTGGTTTATGTGTGCCTTCTCCAGAACCCTGCCCTGGGCTTCAGTGCTGCGTGTCTGGGACATGTTTCTGTGTGATGGTAATAAGCACCCCAGAGTACCACACACTTCTTTCGATGAGCATTGCAATGTCTTCACTCTAAATCCCCTTCTCTTCTCTTAGGAGTCAAAATCATTTTCCGTGTGGGTTTGGTGCTGCTTAAGTGCACACTGGGAACTCGTGAGAAGCTGAAGACTTGCCAGGGTCTGTACGAAACCATGGAGCTCCTCCGGGCTATCGATCCTCGGTACATGCAGGAGGGATTCCTTGTCCGAGAGGTAAGAGCAGAGAAGTGGAATCGCATGGAAATCTTCTCCTTGTCTGGATCATATGAGAGGATTTTATTGCCCAGTGGCGGCAGACAAGAGAACTGATTTTACATGAGTGTTTCTTTCCTTCTCTTACTTTTATTTGCATTTTATTGCTTTCTGACGTGGTGTTTTCTCTCAACTAAATACTGTGTAAATTGCGGTTGATCTCAAACTAAAAGGGATCTCTTTGAGGGTAATATTTTATTTAACCCAATTAATAGTTTAATTGAAATGAAAAACTGTTGCGCTAACAGCATTTCAGGTCATCTTAAACCGATGAAGGTCCTTTTCAAGGCATTCAACAATTAAATTAGGAAATGTTGAGGTTTGCAATTTACTGTTGTCACATAGACATGTATGAATCTCAACTATGAGCCATACCAGAGGATTTAGACTCCAAAGTCCCATTTTCTTCTGTGCTTTGAAGCTCTGCTACTAACACCTTGTAAAATCCAGGCATTGCAGAGATCACAACAATCTGTTAAACGCTCTTATTTAAAGCTTACAAGCATTTCCAAACAATAAACATGTTACAACGGCCCTAACACATATGCTGCAAAACAAAATGGAGCTCAGAAGTTTACTGCACTCAGCGACCTGGACACCGTTTTTAGAAGAACAGCCTTTATCTGGACACCAATCCAATATTTAGGATTGGGTCGGAAGAACCTACATCGCTGTTATTGTGAGGACTGTACTGAAACTTCACTGCTTATCTACGCATTGATTTTGGGCTTTTGGTGTCCGTGGTAATATTTTAAAGTTTGTCAGTCTTATAATGCCTTGCAAAAACGTTCATAACTTTTGTATTTTGTCTCATTGCATTCACTAAATAATGCTTTTTATTAAGATTTCATGTGAAAGAGAGAGTCAAAGTATTGCACACCTCTGAAGTGAAAGGAACATGATCGTTTTTATTCTTTTCATTTATTTATTTTTTAAAGATCTGAAAAGTGTGGGATGCATTTCCCTTCAGCCCCCTTTACTCTGATACCCCTACATAAATTCCAGTTGACCTAATCACCTTCAGAAGTCCCCTCATCAGTCAATAGAATCCACCTGCTTCTGATTTAATCTCAGTATTAATCCAGCTGTTCTGTGAAGGCCTCAGAGGTTTTGTTGGAGAACATTAGTGAACAAACAGCATCATGAGGACCAAGGGCTGTGGTAACTCTGGAGGAGTTGCTGAGATCCACAGCTCAGGTTGGAGAATCTGTCCACAGGAGGGCTTCTAGTTGTGCACTCCAGAAATCCATTCTTTGTTGAAGAAAGCAAACGTTGAAAGAAAGCTGTAAGAAGTTCTGATTGCATTGAGCCACATCTGTTGGACACAGCAAACGTAATCTGCTCTGGTCAAACAAAACCCAAAACTAAACTAAACCTTTTTGCATCCAATCATACTACTAGGGCTGCAGGATTATTTTAGTAGTCGACTAATCTTTCGATTATTTGTTTCGATTAGACGACTGACTCTTCAGGATCATTTACTTATGATCTCCATCATCACGTTCTGTGATTGAAACGTCAGTCACTTGTAAACATGTTTTAACCCAGTTGGTCTAGTCTACACACCTGTGAATGTCTTTGTAGCCCTTTGTTGCCACTCAAATACTTTTACAAATAAAAACCCATCAAATATAAATTTGAAATTTTACTATTTACTATTAACAATGTAATTATTTCAATTTCTCCATCTGTCCACTAAGACGTCAAAGTTAAATAAAGTCCTATGAATAGAATAAAATATTGCTTTGACAGTTTGACTTGAATGTAGTTGAGATATAACTGACATGAAATGTAATTTGCAAAATATTGTAGAAAGAATAAAGGATATCCACAGGGATGCCATTAAAAGTAGTACAGTGTTTAAAATACTAATAACAAAAATTGTACATGGTTAAATAAAGGGTAAATGAAATAATATAAAACAAGGATTCCAATAATCATATACAGTAATTTATTAGTGGAGTTTAATTCCTGGACATATTAGCACAAAACAAATACAGATTCTGATCTTTAAAGATATTTTGTTTTCAGCACTAGTGGCCTTTATTTTTTATTTTTTGAGAGTAGGCAGACAGGAAAGAGGGGTAGAGAGAGGGGGAGACATTTGGCAAATGTCGCCGGGTCCGGGACTCGAACCCACGACGGCCGCTTCGAGGACTGTAGCCTCCGTAAATGGTCACGAGATTAACCCCTACACCATCAGCGCCGCGCCTGAGATTCTGATCTTCAAACATTTTCTAAAAATGTACAATATGTTTTGTAAAATCTTGTTCGTTTTATTAAGTTTGTTTTGCCTCCTTTAGCTTCGTCAAAGAGGAAATAACCTCCTCATTAAGCCAGTTGGGCTGGATAGGCTATGCTGGCATTTGAACTTTTCACCAGTAGTGTTTATGTCTTAACTGCTCCCTTAGGAACAAATATAAATTCACAGCACTCTGCTGGATTGGCGGCCAGAGCTCTTTTCCCTTTTATCCTCTGCCTTTCCGCCCCTCCTTTCCTCATTCGCTGTCTTTCTTGTTCCGTTTTACAAGCAATGGGGGTGGGCACGTAACCTGGTGTGTGCGCACTGCTGTGACAGCCTCAGAAAAAGAAGGGGGGGGGGGGGGGGTCTGGGAGCTTCAGCGGGGCAGAATGAGCTGTCTGAAATGTCCCGGTGCTCTTTCCATTTCACTTTGATGTTTTATTTAGTTTGGTATTTTCTGTGTTTATCACTAAACTGCATGCTTTTTATTCTCAATTAGTATAAGCCACGGATCATTCGGTTTCTTACACTGGTAAAAAGTGTTGTCACGGTGTGAGTAGAAAGTTGGAGAGAACAATAGTTGTTTTAGATTCAGGGAAGAGAAGAGCAAAGTCTGAGAGTCAATTGAATTGACAAGAAACAGAGCTATGTAGCAGAGTGCCACATGGGCAGTGTCTGCTCATGTGCTACGTTGTGTAGGAACCTCTGTCTCCTCTAACAATAAACCCTCTCATATGGAGGGCTGTCTCGACTGTGGGTGACCGAGTATCCACAGCAGCTTGGCCTCCTTTGGCATTTACTGACAAAGCACAATTCACAGTTCACAATTCGAGCACGACATGGAGGGGATTCATTTTCCAGTGTGGGCTGTTGCCTCACTGTATCATAATGACGTCTCTCCCTTTTTTTCTTCTTCTTCTTCCTACTACTTTTCAGATTCTTGAAGTGCCGGTGACAGCGCGGGACATCGAGAGGGAGCATCACTCTCAGGTCAAACGCTGGAAGAAAAACCGCGGAGAGATGAACTTCAAGCCGGCTCCGAGGATGCATGGCGCTCGCCTCATCATGCTGGCTGAGCCACCCAGACGCCAGGACCTGAGGCAGAACCCCACCATCTTACTTGAGGTGCCCGAGCCTCCCCAGCAGCTGAACAAGGGCAAAGAGGAGAGGAAGAGCAAAAAGAAAAAGAGCATAAAGAAACCCCCTGTCATGGAGGAGGTCCCAAACCCATACCCTCTCCACACAGATCCATCTCCTCCATCCTCAGATCCACCTGCTCCACTTCCAGACAGCAGCCCGATGCTGGAGACCTCACCAGAAACTAAAAAGGACTCAAATCACCAGCAGGGAGCACCTTCGCCAGACCTTCCTGCTGCCAAAGAATCTGCTCTCCAACAATCCACACAAAGCCTTTGCAGCTCAGAGCAGGATACATACCTGTAGCTGTAAAGCTGTGTTGTGTGTGTGCGTACGTGTGCGTGCGTGCGTGCGTGTGTGTGTGTGTGTGTGTGTGTGTGAAAAGCACCAGCACCCTACAGTCAAAAGCCAGCCTTGCCGATGTCTCCAACTGGCCAGCATCTTTGTTATTCTTGTGCTGGACAATTTTGTTTGTATTCATGTTAAACACAAGTTTGCCTATGATATTATTCATATAGTCTAAAAACTTGAGTGCAAAGTGTACAACTACTTAAATCCTTCTGTTATTTGGTCACATCAAGCTGTCATATTAGATGTTTAATGCTCACTGCATGTCTTGTCTGTTCAGTTAGTTGTCAAGTTACAAAGTTTTGTCTTTGTGGATTAACATAGAACTTGAAGAACAAAAGTAATGCAGTTTTCACTCAAGCCTAACACTAGTAATTTAACAGGTAATACGATGCAGCACAAAAGCCACTGGTTTCAACTTTGCAAGACAATACTAGTTTGGTCCACTAGAGGACAGTCTTACACAGCCTTGATTTGTCACATTACTATTTCTAAAGCTGACAACAGTAATGAGTCACTATTTGTACTTGCTTGTCAGAGAGATTTCTCTTGTCTCAGTTAAACTGTTGTGCTGTAAATATCTCTTCAGTTAATCATCTTCCTGCTGCCGCCTTCCACCAGCAGGTTTCTAAGTTCTTGGGACTTGAGAACACTGGACATTCCTCTTTGTTTGACACATTCCTGGGTTTTTAAATGCTATTCACTTTGGAAAAGGTCTCTTGCAGGTCTGTGTAATGTGGGGAGTGTGTGCACGTGCTTCCTATGAAAACTCGGAACACCTCACCTATTGGTGCTGACCTTTCTTATTTGTGTTATTTGAGAATCTTAATCGTAAGATGCTAGGTCAACTTTTTGTTTTGAATCTTTAAGTTTTTACTGCTAAATCTTCCAAAGAAAAACAAGACTGTTCTGAGACTATCCGTGTTATTGCTACAGGCCTTTGCTGTGTGCATGGCCAATAGGGATTATGGGATTTCCACATGGGAGATTTGTAGCTTGGTAATTACTTATATGGAGACCTTCAGGGGTTGTGATGTTTTCTTTTTTTTAAACACAGCAATCCATGTCAGTCCAGCTCTTGTTACTTTTGTCACTATGTGGATGTGTGTAAAAAAACATCGAGTATTTATATAAATGTCTGAAAAAATCAAAAACACGCAACCAAGAAAGCAGTGAGGATTAGGTGAATGATGAGCAGTCACATCTGTGTGCAATTTCTTGTTCCACATTTTTCTTTTTGTGTTTAAAAATACTTTATATGCAGATATGATGCGAAAAAAAGTTTATTTTTATTCTTTTTCTTAAAACAGTGCTACATTTGTACTAAGCAGTTAAAGAAATTGTAGTGCAGACATCTCTAAATCAGAGTAGACCTTTACACTAGGGGGGCAAAAAAGAAATGTTTAAAATGTGGAGTTTAAAGGAAACCTGTGCCATCTTTTTTACTTACTCTAAAAACATAATGGATTTTTTTACTTACACTAGGTTTATACAGGAAATGTTTGATTAGCACAGGGCTTGAGGTTTATAGTTATGAAAAATGTTTTTGGTTATTGCTTGAAACATTTCTGTTGCACTTTTGATTGCCATCTGCCAGTAGTGCAGTGTGCCCTGTTCACCAGCAGATGGCACACAGGAGTCACTGCTTTGAACCATCCTTCACTGTGGATTGCATGAACCATTTTTTACATATACCCTTGCACCATTTATGCCCAGATGTAAGGGTAAAGTTAACTGTATATTTCAATTACATTTATAAACATGCTACAGCTCAGATTGACGTTACAGCTCATATTTTGAATAAAGTCTACAAATCTATGCAAACATGAATGCATCTTTGTTCGCTGTTTATTTTAGGGCCAGTATGTACCTGGGACATAACTCAAAGCTCCGGACCCTTGATCATTATTTTCTGCTTCCACAAAGTTTTTCATTTATATGCCAGGAAACTGTTCAGTTTATGTTGGCATTTTACGTTGGGAGCAGTTGACTCCAAAATTTATAGTAAAGATCTACTGTATTGCTAAAAGTATTCGCTCGCCCATCTAAGTAATTGAAATCAGGTGTTCCAGTAACTTCCATGGCCACGGGTGTATAAAATCAAGCACCTAGGCATGCAGACAAACATCTTTCTCCAAAAAGTTGTGAAAGAATGGTTCGCTCTCAGAAGCTCAGTAAGTTCCAGCGTGGTACTGTGATAGGATGCCACCTGGGCAACAAGTCCAGTCATGAAATGTCCTCACTCTGAAATATTCCATCATCAACTGTCAGTAGTATAACTGTCATGAGGCCTTCAGATTAGCTCCAGAACTGTGTGGAGAGCTTCATAGAATGGGTTTCCATGAGTGAGCAGCTGCATCCAAGCCACACAATCCAGTGCAATGCAAAGTGTCGGATGCAGTGGTGTAAAGCACATCGCCACTGGACTCTAGAGCAGTGGAGGGGTGATCTCTAGAGTGTCAAATTGAGCTTCACCAGATGCCATTCTGATGGAAAAGTCTGGATTTAGCTGTTGCCAGGAGAACGGTACTTTTCTGACGGTATTGTCCCAAGTTTAAAGTTTGGAGTGGGGAGGATGCTGTGGGGTTGTTCTCAGGAGCTGGACTTGGCGCCTTGGTTCCAGTGAAAGGAGCTCCGAATGCTTCAGCATACCCAGAGAGTTATGAAAATTCCAAACAATTTAGAGATTGCCCCTTCCTCTTCCAACATCACTATGCACCAGTGCACAAAGCAAGGTCCATAAAGACATGGATGAGAGAGTTTGGTGTGGATGAGCTTGACTGGCCTACACAAAGTCCTGACCTCAGCCCAATAAACTCCTCTGGGATGAATTACAGCGGTGACTCAGAGCCAGGCCTTCTCATCCAACATCAGTATTTGATGTCACAAATGTGCTTCTGGAAGAATGGTCAAAAATTCCCATGAACACGCTCCAAAACCTTGTGGACAACCTTCCCAGAATAGTTGAAGCTGTTACAGCTGCAGTGTGGACTAACATCATATTAAAGCCTTTGGATTAAGAATGGGATGTCTGCGAGTCATGGCAGGTGTGCGAATACTTTTGGCAATATAATGTAAGTTATATTTTAATACCAATATAATCACAATTTAGTTTGTTGGACTTTCTTGCAATAATGTAAAGCTAATCTATATTATACTTAGGCTCTCATCTAAGACAGGAATATGTGGAACATAACCTTCTCAGTGTCATAATCCACCCTTGTTAGGGGTTTTGAATTTGAGTTCTGTCTGCTTATGCTGCACTGCCATGTTCTTCATTTGCTTTGTTTCAGTTCATTCGTGTTGATTAGATTCATCATTCATTCTCATGTTTAGATTACTTGGATTTCCGTGTTAGATGTTTTAGTTTGTATTTCCTTATAGATCTGTTTCCTCCCTGTTTATGTTCTTTAGGTAGTCCCTTTGTTTACTTTTTTGTTCAATTAGATGTTTTGTTATTTCCCTGGATTACTGCTAATCTGTGTTCATTAGCCACTCTCCTTCGGTTGCCTGCATTCCCTCTTCCACCAGCTGCTCTTGATTCCCACCTGATTAGCTCCCAGTGTTCATTGGTCCATTCGCCACCGTACCACAGTACTAACACTCTCTGCTTTTCATTGTTTTCTACTGGTTCCTCTTGTTTGTTGCCTGCTCCATGCCCTTTGACTCCACGATCCTGTTTCCTTCCTGTTTCATGTTTGTCACCCTGCGTGCGTACCGATCCCTGTATCAGCCGTATAAGTTTGCTTGTTATTGTTATTAAAATACATTCTTACTCACCTTTTGACTCCCTTGCCGTTGTCTGCATTTTGGTCCAACAGCAAACCCCTGACAGTCGTTCTGGTGTCTGCTTGTCTGGGGACCCTGGAAACCCAAGCAGAGTTGGAATGTATTTGCAGCACATTTGACCTCTAAGCTAAAACAACTCTTTACCCCCTCCAAAGCAGTAGTTCATATTAAGCATGGGATCTTCAATTCAATAAAATGCATGTGTATCTCGTTTAGTTTTTAATTCATATCAATTCATTGTGATTTTATTGTAAAACTAATACAACAAAATCAACACTGTTTGTTGGAATAAAGCAAATAAAAGGTGTGGTGCATGGCGTAGCTGTAAGGCGCACAACCCCTATACTGAAGCTTCAGTCCTCGATGCAGCTGTCCTGGGTTCGAGTGCCGACCCCGGAGACCTGTGCTGCATGACTTCCCTCTCTACACCCTGCTGCCTGTCTGCTTAATTTTGAAAAATTACAAAAAAATAAGGATCACTAGTACCACAAAAAATCTTTAAAAAAAATAAAGTGAATAAAAACATAACTGTTTATGAAAGAAAGTTAAATAAAATTAAACCTATGATCTTAGCAGCTTTAATGAGAAAGTGGTGCAGAAATTGGGTGGATCTGCTTAATTTATTTATTTTATTGTTTTGTTATAAAACCAAATCTGCTTCTTTTTTGAACGGTTTTATGGCTTGTAACAATTTTGATTTACTCGGAGCGAGGGCGATAGTGTCTTTTTCATTAAAAAGGTTGCTGACTCCTGGTTTAGACAAATGACTGGTTGCTATTATTTTCTGAATTCACTCTTGGAGCTCCCAAATGCTCCTTTTCTCCTCTTTGGTGTGTGAGATATTTATAGTTTCCCCCCTAGGCTTCAAAGAGTTCAGTGGAAATTGCAGCCTTGATGACCTCAGTAAGCCTGTTAACTCATTCCTAATCATCCAGCAAGGTGTGAGCTGCAGCTGTTGACCTGTGGTCAGCAGGAGGTGAGCAAAGGGATTAGCACAGGCAACAACCTGGATGAACTTTAGAAGTGGCTATTGTCAAACCAAGTTTGTGAAACATTTGATCTTCACAGTATCATCTCAGGTGTGCATACGTATTCATACCCCTTGAGCTTTTTCATGTTACATTTACAAATTTCAGGGCATTGATTAAATGACTTTATCTGATAGACTAACAGAACGTACGGCAGAGCTAGATAGAAGTGGAGAGAAAATTAAACAAGTTTTTTTACAAACAGAAATCTAAACACTTGTGGCATGCATTTTTTCAGTGAATACAGTGCAACCAATTGCCAACCAACACATAATCAGGAAATAGACTCCACTTATGTTCACTTTAATCTCGGTATAAATCCAGCTGTTCTGTGAAGGTTTGTTAAAGAACATCAGTGAGCAAACAGCATCATGAAGTCCAAGGAACATAGCAGACATGTCAAAGAGGAAGGTATGGAGAAGTTTAAAGCAGGGTTAGGTTATTAAACGATAAACCAAATTTTATAAAAATCTCTTGGGGTATGGGACAACTGCAAACCTAGCGAGACAATTCCACGAGAACTAACAGGCTGAGCAAGCAAGGCGATAATGAGGAAAGCTGCCCAGAGGGCCAGGGGGTGTGGAGTGGTCCATTAGGTGAGGACTTCACAAATCTGGCCTTTATGGAAGGTTGGGCAGAATAAAGGAATAAGACATCCTGTCGGCAGCTTGCCACAAATCATTTAAAGGACACAGCAAACATGTTAAAAAAGGTGCTCTGGTCAGATGACGCCAAAGTTCCACTTTATGGTCTTCATGCAAAACACTCTGTGGCCGTAAAACAAACACTGCACATCACCTTGAACACACCATCCCAATCATGAGACATGTTGGGGCCAGGATCATGCTGTGGGGATTCTTTTTTGAAGGAGGGACAGGAAGCTATTCATAGTTAAGGGAAGCTGAAGGAAGCTAAATTCAGGGCAAAACCTAAAGAAAGCCTGAGACTGGGGTAGGCATCACCTTTCAGCAGGACAACAACCTAAATATTCACCCCAAGGGACAATAGAATAGTTCAGGCTGAAAGCATGTTTATGAGTTAGAATAACCGATTCAAAGTCCAGACCTAAATCCACTTGAAAATGTGAAATAAGAAGTAAGAAAATTGTGTTCAACAATGTTGTCCATCCAAAACTGACTGAGCTTTAGCTATTTTGCAGTGAAGCATAAGACATCATTTTTTTTGTCTCTAGAAGTGCAAGGAACTGTATCACACAGCAATTGATGGTACCATGTAATCATATCTGATGTCTGATTTCACCTGAGCCATTAGGGGAAATTATAATGTCTGCTGATATTTCCCCACATCAGGCAGAGCAATAGTTAATGCTTGAGATCCCTGAGGAATGCATGCACCGTCACGCTTTCCCTCTTTGCATTGGACACCTGGCCCTCTTTTAGTGCCTCCATGCCATTTACATCTCAAAGGGAGGGGACCAAGAAGGCTTTCTCTGTGCTCGCTCCCTCACTCCAGAAATGATCTGATTTATCTCTTCATCAACGGAAATATATGCCTTCGGAGGGCCACTTCGCCGCTCTCATCTCCAGCTAATAGAGATCATAGATGGTAGATGGAGCAGGAAAAAGAAGAACTTGTTATCCATCGTGTGATCCCAGACCTAACGGACCCAGTGGCGGATATAGAAAAAATATTTATGGGGCGGCAGGGGTGAAGCAAGAATTTACAATCACTTCCATGGCTGCAGTTGTATAGAGTTTGATGTGAAGAAACTTGACTGGCCTAAACCATCTTGAACACCTTTGGGATGAATTAGAACCGAAGCTGCAATTCTGGTTTATTAATCCGACGAAGAACACATCAATCTATATGTCTTATATTCTGTGGTCTTCAAAGTAGCCACCTTTTGCTTTGATTGCTGCTCCGCACACTCTTGGCATTCTGTTGATGAGCTTCAAGAGGTAGTCACCTGAAATGGTTTTCGCTTCCCAGGTGTGCCCTGTCAGGTTTAATAAGTGGGATTTCAAGCCTTATAAATGGGGTTGGGACCATCAGTTGTGTTGTGCAGGAGGTGGATACAGTACACAGCTGATAGTCCTACTGAATGGACTGTTAGAATTTGTACTATGGCAAGAAAAAAGCAGCCAAGTAAAGAAAAACGAGTGGCCCTCATTACTTTAAGAAATGAAGGTCAGTCAGTCCAAACAATTGGGAAAACTTTGAAAGTGTCCCCAAGTGCAGTCGCAAAAACCATCAAGCGCTACAAAGAAACCAGCTCACATGAGGACCGCCCCAGGAAAGGAAGACCAAGAGTCACCTCTGCTGCGGACGATATGTTCATCCGAGTCACCAGCCTCAGAAATCGCAGGTTAACAGCAGTTCAGATTAGAGAACAGGTCAATGCCACACAGTTCTAGCAGCAGACACATCTCTAGAACAACTGTTAAGAGGAGACTGTGTGAATCAGGCCTTCATGGTAAAATAGCTGCTAGGAAACCACTGCTGAGGACAGGCAACAAGCAGAAGAGACCTGTTTGGGCTAAAGAACACAAGGAATGGACATTAGACCAGTGGAAATATGTGCTTTGGTCTGAGGAGTCCAAGTTTGAGATCTTTGGTTCCAACCATCGTGTCTTTGTGTGGCACAGAAGAGGTGAACAGATGGACTCTACATGCCTGGTTCCCACCGTGAAGCATGGAGGAGGAGGTGTGATGGTGTCGGGTGCTTTGCTGGTGACACTGTTGGGGATTTATTCAAAATTGAAGGCATAATGAATCGTAAAGTTATGCATATAACTACTGTTCCCTGAAGGAGAGTAACGAAGTACAACACATGAGTAAGGGATATCACGCCCTGCGTGCTCTGGCTGAAGCCACCTCTAATCACGCCTCCTAGGCAAATGATGTGATGACGACAGGTGACAGGCCCTGCCTGCACTATATACCTGTCCATCATCGTCGTCATTACTCAGTTCGACAGCCGCTATTCACTGAGCCCAGCTGATCAGCGGGGCAGCCATGTGTTATACTTCGTTACTCTCCTTCAGGGAACAGTAGTTATATACATAACTTTACGTTCCCTTTCAGTCGATTCACTCAGTACAACACCTGAGTATGGGACATATATAAACGCCCCGCAGAGCTGCCATCAAACCTGGATCATGCACTAGTGCAGCACTTCAGACCCAGCAGAAAGAACAGAGTGAGCCACAGAAGGGGTTATCACATCCAAACAATAAAACTTTACAAATGTGTGCAGCGAAGACCAGTTGGCTCTAAATAGGGCCTTAAATAGGGCCCAGGAGGTCACTATGCCCCTGGTGGAGAGAGCCCCCACACCACGTGGGATTGGGAGACTCCTGATCCTGTAAGCTAGAGAAATAGCCTCCACAATCCATTGAGTCTTTGTCTGAACAGAGCTTTCCCCCTTTCTGGGTTAGCGATACACACAAACAGTTGATCACATAACCTCACAGTTTGAGTACGGTCAATGTAACTGCGCAGTGCATGTAAAGGGCACAGGAAGGCTTCTAGTACCACTGTGAGATCCCAGGAAGGAAAACTGGGTTTAATCACAGGTCTGAGTGTGGTCTGAAATGGAACAATGTGCTTGTCCTCACACCACTGCTCAAAAGCCCGCCATTTATAAGCGTATAAGCCTCTAGTGGAGGATGCTCTTGCATTCTGGATTGTTGCCACCACATTAGGGAGGAGGCCTTTGGCTAATAAGCTGAACTTCTCAGCAGGTAAGCATGCAGCTTCCACAGCTCTGGGTGTGGATGAAATATCTCCCCCCCTGCCTGAGTGAGGAGATCCCGGCAAACGGGGAGTTGCCACGGCTCTGCTGCCAGCAGGCTGATTATCTCGGAATACCATGACTTTGCAGGCCAACGGGGTGCTACCAAAATTAGGGACAGACCCTGTTTGCGCACCCTCTCTACTACAGGTAGTATCATTTCCACTGGGGGGAATGCATACAGGAGTACATTGGGCCATGGATGGGCCAGGGCATCCACTCCCAGTGGAGCATCCTGATCTGTTATGGAAAAGAACAGAGGACAGTGGGTGTTGGCTCTGGTGGCAAAAAGATCTATTGCTGCTGTCCCAAACAGACACCATATCTGTGCCACCACGAAAGGGTGAAGCCTCCACTCTCTCACCCGAGGTCCGCCTCTGGAGAGCAAATCTGCACCCAGATTCAGCCGTCCCGGGACATGAGTAGCTCTGATAGACAGAATGCGTATGTTGCACCACTGCAAGAGGGTGTGTGATAGCTTCAGGAGAGGAAGTGAACGAGTCCCTCCCTGTCTGTTTATGTATGAAATCACAGTGGTGTTGTCTGTCCTGACCAGAACATGTTGGTTTAACAGAACCTGGCAGAAATGTTGCAGAGCCAGCAGAACCGTTAAGAGCTCCAGGTAGTTTATGTGGAGTTTGGATTGTACTGGTGTCCAAACCCCCCTCACCGCCATGCCATCGCACAACGCGCCCCACCCTCTCAGGGAGGCATACGTGGATACCACCTTGCGAAAGGTTACTCTCCCTATATATATAGCCCGAGACAGATGGGACAAGCCTCATGCTGGTCCTTCTCATGAAGCGAGAAGCCGCACCCCTGAGGACAGGGAAGAATAGAAGACTTCTGCTTCGCTTGCGTTAGCTTTCTGCTCATCCCGAACCACGAAAGCCAGACTGAACTGCTTGACATTAGCGCTTTGCGGGCAGACACACTTACCAGCAGGCAGCAGTGACTAACTCCAACAAAAGCTGTTTAACTAGTTCCAAGTAGCCTTTAGAAAGAGACACAGAGCTAACCAGCAGCAGCTAGCTAGCCTGACTCAAAGAGGTGTTCTTAGCGAGGTGAAGAGCGTAAGAACTGAGTAATGACGACGATGACGGACGGGTATATAGTGCAAGCAGGGCCTGTCACCTGTCGTCTTCACATCATTTGCCTAGGAGGCATGATTAGAGGTAGCTTCAGCCAGAGCACGCAGGGCGTGATATCCCATACTCAAGTGTTGTACTGACTGAATCGACTGAAAAGGGAACAGCATGGCTACCACAGCATCTTGCAGCAGCATGCTATTCCATCCGCTTTGCGTTTAGTTGTACCATCATTTATTTTTAACAGGACAATGACCCCAAACACACCTCCAGGCTATGTAAGGGTTATTTGACCAAGAAGGAGAGTGATGGGGTGGGGTAAGACATGTTTTCAGTTGTTTCACACTTTTTTGTTCAGTATATAATTCCACATGTGTTAATTCATAGTTTTGATGCCTTCAGTGTGAAACTACATTATTAATAGTCATGAAAATAAAGACAACTCTTTGAATGAGAAGGTGTGTCCAAACTTTTGGTCTGTACTGTATGTATATATATATATATAGCTATATATGGTTTTATTTATGTTTATGACTATTCACATTGTACGTAGATTCTCACTGAAGGCATTAAAACAGTGAATGAGCACATATTGAATTATGCAGCAAACAAAATAAAAAAAACATTTAATATGTTATATTTTAGATTCCTTAAAGTGACCGCCCTTTACTGTGGTGACTGAAATATTAACCTTTGGCCGTCTCTCAGTGAACTTCTGGGAAGTTCTTTCATGACAAGAAAACTATTTAAGGTGACCACCTCATGAAGCTCGTGGAGAGAATGCTAAGAAGCAGTAATCAAAGTAAAGGGTGGCTATTTTGAAAAATATAAAATATAAAAATGTTCAGTTATTTAACACTTTGTTTACTACATAATTCCATGTGTTCATTCACAGGATTGTTGCCTTTGGTGAGAATCTACAATGTAAATAGTGATAAAAACAAAGACACCCATTAAGTGAGAAAGTACATCTAAAATGTTTGACATATATAGTATTTATATATCACCAAGTGTATAATTAGCACTCAAGTATTGTACTAATGCAACAAATTAGGCAGCATTTGTACTAAAGTATACTGCTGAGTAAGAATGTACTTGTAAATATCTGTGGACAGAGATGCACCAAGGTGAGCATAAATGCATTGTGTGGAAATATATTGATTCACTGCAACATATTACTAAACTTTTTATTATTTATTGATTTTAGTGTTCACTCAGATCACATGCTCCCCCTGTTCATTAGGACAATTCCAAGGGCCCCTGTCCAGCATTTAATCAGTGAATCATATATTTAACTTGTCCCTGTACGTTTTACCACACTTAAAACAGATGAGTCCGAGTCAACAAGAGCCCTAACTCCCCGTACCAGCATACCTCCTCATCCTTGTCCCTGTGGAAAAGGTGAGCAACACTGTGTTTGCTCACCACATTACAAAATATTATTTATTTATTTCTTGTTTTTTTTTTTTTTGTGGTAGCCTAGTGGTTAGAAAGCAGGGCATTTGCATCTGGGAGAGGCCAGGGAGAAGTACCCTGGTTCGAATCCCACAGCCTGCCACTTTGGGTCCCTGAGCAAGACCCTTAGCCCCTGAATCCTCCCCAGGTGCCGTGCAGTGGCAGCCCACTGCTCCCTGAATGATGGATTAAATGCAGAGGACAATTTCTCCATTGTGAGATCAATAAAGTCTACATTATTATTATTAATCATAACAATAAAAACAGCCGCCTGTCTGGACTGGATGCTGGACGGTTGGAAACATCGAGTACAAAAAAATAGAGATTAAATAATAGAGACTTATGATATGGCTTTTAGCACATTTTTTATGCCTGCTTTTAATCTTGCTTCAAATAGACTGTGGCATGTACAATTCACTAGCAGTAAATATTGTGTTAGTACCAGTATTGGACTAAAGGAAGCAAGACAGTTGCAAGGCTTTAAAATTAGTTATCTAAAGCTTTTCATGGGTCAGTTAGATTCTAGAGATGTGGTGACGTAAGCTGCGCAGGGGGGGACCCAAGATTCCTGATATCACCCCTGCATACACCTACAGACACTTATACCTAAATTTATTTGTTTTGTTTAAGGTCATCATTTCTTCAACTCAAAGGCTTACCAATGAGAATAGATACATTTTGCTCAGCAACATTTGTCTAGAACCAAAGATTTAGATTTTGATTAAATACTGTATACAGCCTGATAGACTCTCTGTTAAATAGGCATTTATCTCTTAAAAACATTAGACTGGGTGGATTTAGTCCCTGCACACCTCAGAATATGCTACAATTTGTGTTAGAAAATCTTCCTGTTTCTCCAATCATGTCATCCAGAACTGGTTAGTAGACTGAGACATAAAAGATACGTTTGCTGTTAGGAAGTACATGCTGTCTCAAGGTGGGGGGCAGTGACACTTTCCTGAAACACATTTGTTGTCAGTCTTGACCTCTGGTTTTTGCTGGGTTTTATCAATGTTACTTTGTTGACATACATCAATTGTTTCTCTCCACAATTCCTCAAAAGAGTCATGACAACAGTACTGGACCAGTTTCTCTAAATGATTCAATGAGTTCAACTTCCTTAAAATAGTCCACTATTTTAAACTGGAGCATGTCTGGTAAGTATTTGAAGTCACTTATGGTCATGCAAAAGAGCTTATTAGTCTTATTCACTTTACCTATCAGCTGTCATAATTGATTACTTTATTCAACAGACTCATGGTCCACAAGAAAACAACACGACATATAAAAAAGAGAAGAGAGAAAAAAAAAAACATTATAAAAGAGGGCTGCACGGTGGTGCAGTTGGTAGCACTGTTGCCTTGCAGCAAGAAGGTCCTGGGTTTGATTCCCGGCCGGGGGTCTTTCTGCATGGAGTTTGCATGTTCTCCCCGTGCATGCGTGGGTTCTCACCGGGTACTCCGGCTTCCTCCCACAGTCCAAAGACATGCCAGTTAGGTTAATTGGTCACTCTAAATTGCCCTTAGGTGCATGAATGAGTGTGTGCGTGGTTGTATGTGTGTTGCCCTGCGATGGGCTGGCGACCTGTCCAGGGTGTACCCCACCTTTCGCCCATAGACTGCTGGAGATAGGCACCAGCTCCCCCGTGACCCACTATGGAATAAGTGGTAGAAAATGACTGACTGACTGACATTATAAAAGACGTGCATACCAATGTTTCCACAGAGCCGACTGGTATCTTAGCGCACTAAGAGATGTATGTGAAAACATTACAATAAGACTGTTTTTAATGAGCTGCACAAACGACACATAAACTTATACAGGTCCTTCTCAAAATATTAGCATATTGTGATAAAGTTCATTATTTTCCATAATGTAATGATGAAAATTTAACATTCATATATTTTAGATTCATTGCACACTAATTGAAATATTTCAGGTCTTTTATTGTCTTAATATGGATGATTTTGGCATACAGCTCATGAAAACCCAAAATTCCTATCTCACAAAATTAGCATATTTCATCCGACCAATAAAAGAAAAGTGTTTTTAATACAAAAAACATCAACCTTCAAATAATCATGTACAGTTATGCACTCAATACTTGGTCGGGAATCCTTTGGCAGAAATGATTGCTTCAATGCGGCGTGGCATGGAGGCAATCAGCCTGTGGCACTGCTGAGGTCTTATGGAGGCCCAGGATGCTTCGATAGCGGCCTTTAGCTCATCCAGAGTGTTGGGTCTTGAGTCTCTCAACGTTCTCTTCACAATATCCCACAGATTCTCTATGGGGTTCAGGTCAGGAGAGTTGGCAGGTCAATTGAGCACAGTGATACCATGGTCAGTAAACCATTTATCAGTGGTGTTGGCACTGTGAGCAGGTGCCAGGTCGTGCTGAAAAATGAAATCTTCATCTCCATAAAGCTTTTCAGCAGATGGAAGCATAAAGTGCTCCAAAATCTCCTGATAGCTAGCTGCATTGACCCTGCCCTTGATAAAACACAGTGGACCAACACCAGCAGCTGACACGGCACCCCAGACCATCACTGACTGTGGGTACTTGACACTGGACTTCTGGCATTTTGGCATTTCCTTCTCCCCGGTCTTCCTCCAGACTCTGGCACCTTGATTTCTGAATGACATGCAGAATTTGCTTTCATCTGAAAAAAGTACTTTGGACCACTGAGCAACAGTTCAGTGCTGCTTCTCTGTAGCCCAGGTCAGGCGCTTATGCCGCTGTTTCTGGTTCAAAAGTGGCTTGACCTGGGGAATGCGGCACCTTTTAGCCCATTTCCTGCACACGCCTGTGCACGGTGGCTCTGGATGTTTCTACTCCAGACTCAGTCCACTGCTTCCGCAGGTCCCCCAAGGTCTGGAATCGGCCCTTCTCCACAATCTTCCTCAGGGTCCGGTCACCTCTTCTCGTTGTGCAGCGTTTTCTGCCACACTTTTTCCTTCCCACAGACTTCCCACTGAGGTGCCTTGATACAGCACTCTGGGAACAGCCTATTCGTTCAGAAATTTCTTTCTGTGTCTTACCCTCTTGCTTGAGGGTGTCAATAGTGGCCTTCTGGACAGCAGTCAGGTCGGCAGTCTTACCCATGATTGGGGTTTTGAGTGATGAACCAGGCTGGGAGTTTTAAAGGCCTCAGGAATCTTTTGCAGGTGTTTAGCGTTAACTTGTTGATTCAGATGATTAGGTTCATATCTCGTTTAGAGACCCTTTTAATGATATGCTAATTTTTTGAGATAGGAATTTTGGGTTTTCATGAGCTGTATGCCAAAATCATCCGTATTAAGACAATAAAATACCTGAAATATTTCAGTTAGTGTGCAATGAATCTAAAATATATGAATGTTAAATTTTCATCATGACATTATGGAAAATAATGAACTTTATTACAATATGCTAATATTTTGAGAAGGACCTGTATATCAGATTTCTCACAAGTGCCTGGAATGTTCTGACATGTGCATTACAAAACATCTCACTTGCTCTGCTGAACTTGGGTTTCTTGAGCAGAATTCTCAAAGAGTCATTATAAGCAACCTTAAGCTTCTGCATACTAGCTTTTTTAAATTTACACCACAAAGGACCTGTATACAAGGATGTACAGTAAGCTTTAAATAGGCTTATTTTTACCTCATCCGTGCACATATGGAATTTCCTCCCCAGAATGTTTGCCTGGGCGTACAACATGCGACACTGCCGATAAATGTCATCATCATCAGAGAGCTGGTCTGTGATGTAATGACCCAGATATTTAGTTTTGGAACAAACATTTAACTTTTGCCCTGACAGAAAAAAAAAATCAGGGAAGCAAAGTTGTTTGTCAGCTTTAGTCCTACAAACTAGTACAACAGTTTTCTTAGCATTATACTGTACATCAAAACTCAACCCATAATCAGAGCAGATGTTCAGTAACTGCTGAAAACCTGCACTGCTGGGTGAGAAGACAGCCAGGTCATCAGCATACATGAAGTGATTGACCAACGTATCACCAATCATGCATCCAGTTTTACAGAGGTTCATTTCTTGTGACAGGTCATCCATGTACAAGTTAAACAAGGCAGGCGGAAGAAGTCCACCCTGACGCACACCATTACTCACACCAAAGGAAGCAGAGATGTCATTGCCCCATTTTACATGCATTTTCTGGTTAGAGTACCAGTGAACTAAAATTTGTGTAATAATATCTGGAACACCTCTCTGTTTTAATTTGTCAAATAACTTAAAGTGGTTGACACGATCAAAGGCCTTAGAGGCATCAATAAACCCAATTAACACCGATGAATTATTCCTTAGATATGCTCTTGCTGCTTCTTTCAGGCCATAAATACAGAAATCAGTTCCCAACTTGGCTTTAAAACCAAATTGATTATCTGTTGTACTAATAAACTGATTGAGCCGACCAAGCAGGATTTTTTCTAATACTTTAGATATCACGCTAGCTAAAGCTATTGGTCTATATTTATTAAGGCTACCAACCTTGCTAGCTTTATCCTTAATTACCGGCACAAGGGTAACAGATAATAAGGAATCAGGCAACTGCCCATGGGTCATAAACCCAGAAAAACACATTGCAAGCAGCACAGCCACTTTTTGGATAGTATATTTCAGATGTTCTGCTGTAATGCTACCAGAACCTGTTGCCTTATTCTCACACAAATACACTATAGCCTGCTGGACTTCACTAGGGGTTATTATAACCACATCACTCTTAGCAATGTTTCCCAGTCCATAGGGTTCACTTTTTACACAATTAAATAAGGCAGAATAGTGCTGTCTCCATAGATCTGCTATATTATGAGCCCCAGATATGCCCTCTATGGCACTGGGGAGTAATGCAGCAGACCTGTTTAAGGCTCTGACATCATTCCAGAAGCCAATGGCATTATTACAAAGCAGTTTTTCAGCCATGGAGTCTGCTCTCATGTTCTGCTCACATTTAGAAATGTATTGAATGGCATATTTAAATTTTGCACTGGTAAGTTTTTTATAACCTAGGAGAGTCCCATCTCTTGGTCTACCTGCTTGTACCCACATCTTATATGCCTGTTTAGCTTCTGCATGATATCCTGCCACATGTTTATTCCAACCTGGCCTTATGTTATTTGCCTTTCTGCATGTAAGGTATGGTCTTGTACTCTCATACAAAGCATCCACAATGCCATCATACATAGTAGGAAGGTCAGTACAGTGAGAAATATCACTGCAATTAACATCTGAGCACATAATAGATTGAAGAGGAAGACTTATTTTACTCAAAAGAAGATCAGTTTTCATATGATATGTTAATAAGTCATCTTTAGATAGTCTGGACCATTTGAACTTAACTGTGGGGGCATCATTTGCCCCCCATATAAACTCTGGAAGACGTTTAATATCCAGCATCATTGAAAATGGAACATGATCTGACATAGAATACTCATATAAGATTTCTATTGATTTTACAACAGCATGGGCATCAGCAGAGCTAATGCAATGATCAAGCCATGACGTTGTGTGCCAAGCTTCACTTATATAGGTATAGCTTTCTGCAGGTAGCAGGAGCTGACTGGACAATACAAAACTGTTATCATCACAAAACTGATGCATATGTTTAGCGAATGAAGAATATTCATCAGATATATCTGAATTCATATCACCTACTACATACACAGAGGTAAAATAATGGTCATCAATAAACGAGTTCAAAAAAGCAAGTCTATTCGAATAAATGTCTTCATTCTGAGGACACTCATATGGTGTGTAGACATTAATAATGACAAATTCTTTGTTTCCAACTTTTAAATGCACAGCAATACACCAGTCAACACCAGTTGTGATGACATTTAAAACTAGACCCAGGTTTTTGTGCCATAGAATGGCTACTCCTCCTGCGATTCACCCCCTCACCATACCCATAGAAAGATCCACAGTAGACTCACCAGCTCCACAGAAATAGTCCTTAATACAGTTCAGACTTCCCAAATATTGTTTCGATAAAAAGGTTTCTTGTTAACAAAGAATATCACATTTTTGCAACAGTCTATCCACAACCAGACGTCGTGCTTTATCTCCAGCTGTTTTACCGACACGCAGTCCCTGTCAATTGTAAGAAATAACACGCATTAATTGGTCTATTAATTGGCATAATGTTATGCCTAGTAGACGTTTTACTAAATAAAAAGACAAAGAAGCAGAAGATAAGAAACCAATTAAATCCCTGAATTCAGGCCTTGCTTCCAATTTGTTGTAAATTCAGTTTATGTCTTCTCAACATCTCCAACCATTTAAAGTAATATTCAATCATAAAGACTGCAATTCAGTTTACATTACACATAATAGACAGACTCAGATCCAAACAGATACAGTTCAGCTTTGAATATATTTCAGTAAGGTAAGGTTCATCTGATCATCTAAAAAAGAGGTCCAGCAAACTGCGTTGAGTGATTGATTGACTTTACAGTCATCCCTCGTTCTGAGCAAACAAGTGGCAACAGTGGGGAGGAACAACTCTCTTATAACCAGGGCCGTTTCTAGGCAAGCAAGAGGGCAGGCAGAAATGTGAATGGGGCATCATAATGTGTACATATTATGCTCCAGCATGTTTATTATTGCTGCTGATAAGGGTCTTCTTCTTGGGATTGGGCTAAGCTGTGTCCAACCCCCAAGAAATGGACTGCACTTTGTCAGGCCTCTACTGTAAGACCTGTCCAGCTTTTGGTGTCCCCCATGAAGCCAAAACTTCTTCTGGTATAACTCCTAGAGTCACTGCGGAGCGCAAACCCCCTGACTACAATAAGGAGGCAATCTCTCAGTGGGGAGACAGAAAATAATTATTATTATCAATAATAATACATGATAATAACAACAAATAAAAATATCCTTCATCCAGGTTTGAACAATCAACAACATATAGCTTATTGGATGGCCATTGGGCATATATGCACCTCAAATAAATGTGAACTTAATAACAATAACCTCAAAAAATAAAATGAACTAGAAACCTGCAAGCAGCTTTGAAGGCCCTCGCACCCCTCAGCGCAACTCGGGCTGTCAAGCGACCGCAGGAGCACTGGCATCACCTCATACACGCCACCGATGATGACACTGCTTCACTTCAACACGTCGTCACTAAGTGGTACTGTGAGCAACATGTCATATGATCTTCGGTAATGCAGAGTTTCGGTCTGGCAAAAAGCGTTCAAAATTGCGAGTAAATCGGACCTAAAACGACATCATCAATTGACTGTGTCAAAATGTCCATCATGAACTCATGATCATGTATACTACATTACAAGTGGATCCGATGATGAATGAGGGAGATATAGCCCTTGAAGTGTCCTAGGGGGCGCTGTTGATCCAAATTTAAATGTAATCCAATAGAGCTGTTTGGGGGCTGACAAAGATCAAGCATATTCAGTTTGGAGTGAATCGGACCTTCCATATTGAAGCTACAGTCATTTGTTTATTAGTGGGCAGGGCTAGAGTGATGTAATGTTTTGACAGTGTCAACATGTCCAGCTTTGATACATGATGATGTACAGTAAGTTTGAAGTGGATCCGATCAGGCATGAGGGAGCTAGAGCACTTGAAGTGTCGTAGGGGGCGCCGTTGAGCCAAATTCATATGTAATGTAATAGAGCTGTTTAGGGGCTGACAAGGATCAACCATATTGAGTTTGGAGTAAATCGGACCCTGCATGTGTAATTTAGGGGCAAACGTATCGCCGTGGCGTCACATCAGATTTCGCCACGCCGCCACGGCCACACCCTCCAGCCAAACCTGTCAGTACTGGAGATGAAGTTAGGCCATCGTGTTATCTGTCATTGGAGACAGTTTCATGTTGATTAGTTGAAGGAGATCAAATATGGCCCACACTAAGTGAAACATGACACTTCCTGTTCTGAGGGGGCGGGGTTTCGATGATGTCAGCATCTGATCAGTGAATATTGTTCAGGGCCAGAGGCAGATCAATCCCAGAAGGTTTCATGTGTCTGTGACTTTCTTTGTAGAAACTATAAGAGTTTCGTGTTTCATGGCGAGAAGTCAGATTTTGAGCCTTAACCACGCCCACATACTTTCATGTAGCAAAAAGCTTTTGCTAACTTTTGATCCCCAGTGCCTTAAGACCATACTGATTGATTTCGATTTCTGTAAGTCAAAAGCTGTAGGAGGAGTTCACTCAGAATCAACGTGTGTAAATAGGACAAAATGGCGGTTTTGATCCAAAATGGCCGACTTCCTGTGGGGTTTGGACAATGGGTCCAAGAGACTTTTTTGTAGGTCCTGAGAAGTTACATAAGTGTACTGAATTTCATACACCTCGGACACAGCATGGCATGGGGCTTATTGTTTTAGTGCTCCTAGAGAGCGCTGTTGAGCAATTAGGCCACGCCCACCACTTTTATCACTGGAAATCTTTAGGGGGCTGGAGCAGTATCAATCCTATTGAGTTTGGTGGCGATCGGCTTAGAAATGTGGAAATAACAGGCAAACGTAAGGCCATGGCGTGACGTCTGTCATCGCCACGCCGCCATGGCCACACCCTCCCGCCTAAAGTGTCTGTGTTCCAAACCAACTTAGACCATGTTGTTATCTGTGACTGGGGACAGTTTCGTGTTGATAGGGTGACGGGGGTGAAATTTGGACCTTTCACAGTAAAACATGACACTTCCTGTTCTCAGGGGGTGGGGCTTAGATGATGGCAGGATGTGACCATTGAATATTGTTCAGGGCCAGATGTGGATCAATACCAGAATGTTTTGTGTGTCTGCGACTTTCCTAGTAAGAGCTATAACAATTTCAATTTTTTTGGCGAGTCGTCAAACTTTGAGGCCTGGCTCCGCCCCCTCAGCATGCTCAAAAACTCACAATTTTGATAACTTTAGATCCCGCATCCCTTTTGAGCAAACTGACTAAATTTCAAGCCGATTGATCAAAATCTGTAGGAGGAGTTCGATCAAATACGAAGTCTGTAAACAGCAAAAATGGGGTCAAAATGGAAACTTGAATCCAAGATGGCCGACTTCCTCTTTATTGTAAGACGTGGGTGCAAGAGAGTTTTAGCTAAGTCTTGGGGAGTTCTACAAGTGTTCCAAATTTCATAACTGTACGATAAACTAAGGTCAATGCGGAGGTTTTTTGAAAATTTCAGGGGGGCGCTGTTGAGCCATTTTTATTGCGACTTTTGTGAAACCCTTAAAATACGTAAATTTTCACCACAACTGATGGCTCCGCCAAATTTGCAGACTTTTTGAATATGTTAAAGCCGCGAAAAAGGCGATTCGTTTCTTGCCTGAATAATAATAATAAACATTCGAATTACAATAGGCCTTCGCAGCTGCTTTGCTGCTCGGGCCTAATAATAAAAATAATTTGTTAAACAGAATGAACAAATACAGCATATGTCAAAAAAAAACTTTTTTTTTAAACTGCTTGAAAATCTCGTCCGTTCTTACCACTCCGGTGTCCTTTCAACTCCCTCTAACCTCATTTTTTCTCATTCCACTCTACATCAGTCTCCTGTTTCCCTGTGCAAAATCTCTCACATATTCATAAATATCCAGGTTATTTGTAATGGACTTCTCATGGGCCAAGGTCACCAAATTTATTTTTCTCTTGTATAACATGGTAAGGGATTAGGACCCATGACAATGTGGAGAAGGAGCTCTCACGTGATGCTGAAGATACACCAATTACCAGGGCCATCACATACAATGTATGCCACTCCCGAAAGGTCGGCTTGTAATCATGTAGGTTTCATTTGAATATTTCTTGAACAACATCTGTTTTGCCACAAAAAATTCTTTTTTCAGGTTGGGATTATCTGTCACCATCCCAGCCAGCACAGCCAGTGGGTGCAACAGAGCAACATCTAGAAATGTGCTAGACTTGGGGGCAATTCTGGTTATGGCTTTCATCAGGTCAACATTCTTCTGTGAAAATCTATTTTCCATTTCTGAAATAGCCCTTTCAATGATGTTGAGTAGAGACCTTTCAGAGACTGATGAAGGGAATGGTTGGATCACCAGAGTCTGTATGGTCCACAGATGAAAGCACAACACTTCCACCAAGATGTTTGCTTATTGTTCTCCTTCTCTTTGGAGGATGTGGATCATCCCCAGCAACAGTCTGAGACAACTCTCCCCAAAACCTATTGTCATGGTCCCAGATGTTTTCCCAGATGACTGCACAGAAGCACTAATAACCTCAGAAGCACTGCACATGTCCAATGTCTGAGACTGGAGTATCTTATTGGTTGGTTTCAAGACACCAAAAACCCGCACTAGAAACTTCAAAAGGTCTCAAAGAAGTATTGTCTCTTTATTTGAGACAGCGAGGCTGATGCATTGGTGCACCTTGTCACCTCAAAGTGGCTTGTTCAATATAAGCAGCCTTCGAAGATTAGGTGAATTATATTTCTTGAAAACATAGTGATGGTGAAAAAAGTTATAGAGTGAACTGGAGAGGTTAAAAAAATCGTTTTGCAAATGGTTCACTCTGCATGGCATGCACAACCACTAAGTGCAGTTAGTGGCTGTAGCAGTGGATGTATGGGACATGTCTTGCAAGCTTCTTTTGAAGCCTAGCTTGTACACCACCTCTTGCCCCACTCATCACAGAAGCTCCATCATAACAATGGCTAAGTATGTTGTCAGCACTGTAGCCTGCATCAGAAAGGTGTGTCAGTATCTCAGAGGTAATGTATGCCGCATCAAGTTGACCCAAGTCAAGAAATTCAATAAGATGCTGTTCTGGCATGGAACTGGTGATAAATTAGATCATCACAGACAAATGTTCCACATTGCACCTGTCCCTGGTCCCATCACTTTTGATGCAAAACCCTGAAGAATCAGCATTTTCATAGTTTGCTTGCTCTCTCCAAGCATCATGTCTGCCAGTGTTTGAAATATTTCATTTTGGTTATCCTCAGTATTTTGTATTTTTGGGATACATTTACCAATGTTCGCTAGTTTCTCATCTTTCTTCATCAGTTTTAGAAAAAGACCTGAACAAACATCATCATTATCAGCTGTAGGCCAGTCATGTCTCAAAGTTATGCCGTCCCATGGAGCCCCAACTCATTCACACAGAGAACTTTTTCAGCATTGCCCACACTCTTGACATAGTAATGGTTTTTTTCAAGTTGTATTTTACCAACCAACAGGGAGTCACAAATTTGATGCCTCTCTGCTTTTGTGCTGAATCCAGGTGGTTGAAGCACACACATGATTGTGTTTGGACATATGTTTCTGTAGAACCTTGTCCCGATCAAGTGCTGCTTTCCAGTTGTTAAAACCAGGTAAGAACAACATCCCTCTCATCAGTAGTGCTGTATGTCTGACAGGGGAAACAGAAGCATGCATCTTGCATAACAGAGTACTCTAGCCATGGTTGTGTGCTGTAGCTACCCTGTATTGGCTGAGATGGTGCACTGCCATTTAAATCACTGGGTACAGTGATACAGGAGCAGCACTGCCTTTTTCAAAAGCTCTGAAAAATGGATGCATCATGCAGCATGAACTAAGTGGAGCTTTTATAAGTTCAATGGCAATGTGTGTTGTTATGCAACGCTACACTGTTGTGTGCAGTATAACATGGAATGACCAAATCACTGAGGAGAAAATGGATGCAGGACCACACATTGAGCTCTGTATGAGCTACTGAAAGTTGCAAGAGTAAAAAGTGAGAAAAGCTTTGTAAAAATCGCTAAAGAGCAAACCAAACTAGAGGCTGGACAGGGCTTGATGTAGGGGTCTTTCACACACAAGTCATTTGTCTGCAGTCGTGTTATAAACTGAGCACACACCTGTCTGTGCTTGAGTAATTGAGGAATGGTTCCACTAACAGGCTCACATTTGAAAAGAACAGCATAGCTGACAGAAGAAATAGATGCTATACTTATGTTTGTTTGTTTTTTTGTTGTTGTTAATTATCTACAAAGTATCTCATCACTTGAATTGCTACGACAAAGTTATCTGAGTTTCACTGCTTCCTCAAAGTTTTCCCGCTTCAGCCGATCCTGAGACAGAAACCTGACACCTGGTAGTCAGACTATTTCTACACTCATTTGCATAATAAACAGTGATAGGGTGTTTACTGGATGGAGGCTCTCTGTTGACTGCAGACAGAAGATCGCTTAAAGACGATCCAGCACACAGCATGGAGCGGAGGGAATAGAGAGAAGAGAAAGCCTCTGCCTTTTTCAACAGATTTGATTTGAGGGGGCTAGGCATGCCCTGCTTATAGCCAGCCTTGCTTATAACAAGAAGAAACCTCCAGATTATTGAGTGGCCATATTCTTTGACCTGCTAATAATTAAGAAAACTAGATACAGATTCAAAAAAACAGAAACACTGGGACATGAGGACTTTGTATGTGAAAAAAAAATAAAGGGCATACACAACAGCTTCTTCCATGGAGTTGTCTGAGAAAGAAACAAAAGTTCAATTCAGTTTAGCGGTCTGGTGCCTGTCTCCATCAGTAGGCGAAAGGCAGAGTACACATCTCACACCTAAGGGTAATTTAGAGTGACGGATTAGTTATTAATTAGTTTGTAGATGGTGGGGAAAGCCATAGTACCCTAAGTGAACTCACGCATCCTCAGCGGGAGAATGTGCTAACTCCATGCAGAACGGCCCTGGCCAGGGAATTCAAACCCAAGACCTTCTTATTGTGGGGCTGAGGGCTAACAACTGCTGCCAAAATGATAGCTGATTTTTCAAATGTTACCTGCAAATAAAATGTGAGCATCTGAAGCAAAGACTGCGGGTTAATAGGGCAACGCAGGTAGACACACATGCACATACATAAAACAAGCCATCTAAGAGTGTAGGATAAAATATGACAATAAACAAATTAATGTATGTCTTGTATCAGGCATGTTAGGAGTTTTAACTCAAGTTTATAATGGCTGCATACACAACTCTTAAAATGCGGGTACCTGTGATCTGTAAATTGGGAAGAGCGATATTGTTCCTACCAGTGTTTTTCAGCTAATAGATTGTCAGTTTCTATGAGAAAAAAATAAAGTTCTTCGGAGATGGCATTGATGACTTGGTAGTGGCAGGGGGTGCTGGCTTAAGCTTTGGTTGCTATGTGAGATTTTCTGCTTTAAGGGTTGATTGTGACCTGTACGGAAGCCCTGAAAGGCAGGTGATAAAAAAAAAAAAATCTAGATTAAATTATTTTTACGTTGTTTTTTTCTGTTCTGCTCTGAAAAAAGGAATTGTTCAAATGAATGGTATCCAAGAACCAATGACCCATTTTCCAAATTAGTTTGTTGTAAAGTAAAACAAATTACAGTAAAAGCACATAAATAGTGTATTTGTTGGGCATGCTATGTTGTTATCATACGAAGCTTATATATGCATGTGATCAAGGATATCTGTAGGGCAAATGAAAATTGCCCACCATGACTGCTCTTTCTTCACTGTTCTTTATTTCCACTGCTATATGTACAAAAACAAAAACCTCACTGAGAGCAAAGTGTACCGGAGTCAAATTCCTTGTTTATCTGTACAAAGTTGGCAATAAAGCTGAATCTGATTCTAATAACACCATGCCATATTGAGCTGGTATTCACTTGACAGACTGAAAGCTGTCTGGCTAATGATTTCTGATCAGGTGATGGCTTGATGTGTTAATCTGACTGAACATTTTATATTCTTAATTTGCGGATGACTTATTCTTTCTGCTGCTAGGCTTGTTGTGCTAAGGCTCGGGGGAGGCAGTGGTGTGTTTAGGGGAACACAACAGTGAGCAACCACTCTTGTGTTCCTGAGGTATATGATTTCCACGTTTGATGGAGCATAACAGGTTGGCTCAGGTCAGATTAGAAGGCTGCAGTAACAAATATGGGAGGGGGGGTAGCAGACACTGGGATCATCTGTGCTGTGAACTCTGCAGCAGAGAGAATAAAAAGATATTTATTGCACCAAGGAAAAACATCAATCTTTGTGCAAGCCACATTAAGAAGGGGGTCCTTGTGCTAAAGCATGGATGAATAAATGAATCCCCAAGCGCTTTTTTTTTTTTCCTGTGTCGACCGATTATCTACCTCTTTTAAGATTATAAATGAGCTCTTTTATACCCATAGACCTTTAGAAGAATTCCTCCACACCTGTCTTTGGTTTTCAAAGGTCAAAACTTTTCTGGAAATTGTTATATTGGGTCTGGTCTGTGGCCTTGCAATAGTATTCTGTGTGGAAGCATGAGAGCTCTGAAAATGTTTTTAGCTGTCCCAAACTTTACGATGGTTTAAATTTTGTAAATATTAAATATTGTAGATGTTTTTGTCACCACTGGCCTATATTAACAGTTACCAGACAGGAAACGGGCAAAGAGAGAAGGGGGGAAGACATGTGGTAAAGGTTGGGAATTGAACTCAGGATGGCTGTATAAAGGACTATAGTCTCTCTACATGCATTATGTCATGTCAACAAAACCATGCTCTTCTGATGTGGGTTGAGCATGCATCTGTCACAAAAATGGTCGTAGCACCCCTATTTCATATAATTTCGTTTGAATCTGTCATCGTTTTACCGAGCTTCTTGAACCACATGCAGAAACTTTCAGGAGACAAACGAAGTTTTAAGAGATTTATTCAGAAGGGATATGACATGAATGAGGAATTCAGGGCAGCTCCGGCGGAACGTCCTCTGAGGAGGGAAAGCAGAACGGTGAGTATTGTTTCAGAGTGAGGAGGGGAAGATTGAATGATGAAGGCTTACTGTTGCTGGCAGGAATGGAGTGGTGGTCTGGGTGGTCAGTTCTTGGATGGAAGGTCCGTGTTTCCAAAAGGTAAGCAGTTCGTTGGAGGGCGGACAGGTTAGGCAGCTGAGCATCTAGAACCCGGTGATGGTAAGCCTGCGATCCAAACGGGGAACTTCAGAAGAAGAGTGAGAACAGGTTGCACAAGAACCACCAGAAGGATCCAGGAAGGCACCTTAAAAGGGAACAGAGCTAGGTCAAAAGAAGATCTCAGAGAGCTTGTAAAACAAGAACAGAATACAGGGCTTGAGGTACCACAAAGGACGACACTCAAGCGTCGAAAAAACAGGGAACCATGTCAGAATAAACAGACCGATCTAAAAAAGAAAAACGTAATCATCTTAAATGCACAACTAAAGAACTCTAAGAAAATGTTGTGCATAAGGTTCTTCTTCTTCTTGTTGGTTTTATTGGCGGTTGGCAACAAACGTTTAGTAGCATTACCGCCACTTACTGGTATGGAGTGTAGTTCGTGTCGGTCTATCTATTTATATATATATATTTAATTCTACAAATTAAATAAACAAATATATCTTACCTATATGTATATATACAAATAGACATACTTACACATTACATTGTATTCTACCCTTCTATATCCTCCATACTTTCACAATTTTATCTACTATAATCAAATTCTATGAAATAATTTTGTTTTCTTTAAAAAACAAATCACTATTTGTATATGTTTACTCCCTAAATTCTTCCTCAAAATATCTAATAAATTAACCTTTTCCTTAATACCTTCAAACTCTCTCCTCATACATCTTCTTTCTCTTTCATATTTATGACATTCTAATATAACATGTTCTATTGTTTCATATTTTCCACAGTAATCACATTTACCAGTATCATGCTTTTGAATTTTAAAAAGTGTATAATTAAGTCCTGTATGCCCAAATCTCAACCTTGTTATCACTCTTTCCTCCTTTCTATTTCGTCTTCCATTTCTTCTTTCTCCTACCATCTTCTGAATTTTATAAAACCATCTTCCTGTTTTTCCTTCATCCTACCTTTTTTTCCATTTTTCCATCAGCTTTCCTTGAACAATACTCTTTCCCTCAGATTTACTTGTTTTAACTATAAAACTAATAGGATTTTGAATTATCCTCTTTGCTATTTTATCTGCCCTCTCGTTTCCTTCTACTCCAATATGTGCTGGAACCCACACAAATATAACTATCAAGCCCATTTTTTTGTATTCTGTTTAATGTATGAAATATTTCTAATAAAATGTCCATCCTACTATCTGATTGATTATAGTTTAAACTTAATAATGCAGAGCTTGAATCTGAGCAAATTACTGTTTTTAATGGTTTTATGTCTTCTACCCATTGTAAAGCTAATAATATAGCCAATATTTCTCCTGTGTATACTGATAAGCCGTCTGTAATTCGTTTTCCTATTTTTAGATTGAATTCTGGTACTACAAAAGCTATTCCTACTTTTCCATTTATTTTTGATGCATCTGTATATATTTGAATATATCTATAATAATTATTAAAATGTATCTGTACTGAATAACTATCTACTATGGAAGATTTATCTTGCTTCTTTTCCATTATTGACATATCTACTATTGCTTCTGGTAGAATCCATGGTGGTATAGTTGATATTGGTGATGTTTGACTAATTTCTAAATCAATCATTTTAAATTCTTTTACTTTATTTTCAATTGTCCATCCAAAACTCTTCATTTCTTTCTTTTCTTTTTCCCAACATGGATTTAAAATTTCCCAAATTGGATGATCCAAGTTATTACCTTGTAAATTTAACCAATAATTTATTTCTAGTTTTATTCTTCTTAATTCTAACTGCATTTCTCCCATTTCTATTTCTATTGCTGCTGTTGGTGTAGATTTAAATGCTCCAGTACATAATCTTAATGCCTGATGTTTTACTTTGTGTAACAAGTTAATTGAGGGACTGTTTGATACGGGACAGTATTGTTCCTTATTTCTTCATTTTGAATGCATTTTCCTTTAGTTGTTCTCTATGAGAATGTCACGATATGAGGGTTGATTTCTGTTTTTTCTGTTTTTTTTTTCTTCTCTCAGTTCTGACGACAATGCTGGTGCAATTAAACATGTAAAAACATGTTAAAGACCCTGTTGCCAAATAAATGCTAGTTAAAACGAAAAACAACTTAAGCCCTTTATTAAACTCGAGGGGAGTAAGACTATCAGTGAAGTTTAGATGAAATATACTCGTACTCGTACTCGTCATCTTCCGCTTATCCGGGCCCAGGTCGCAGGGGCAGCAGACTCAGCAGAGACATCCAGACGTCCCTCTCCCCAGACACCTCCTCCAGATCCTCTGGGGGGAGCCCGAGGCGTTCCCAGGCCAGCCGAGAGACATAGTCCCTCCAGCGTGTCCTGGGCCGTCCCCTTGGCCTCCTCCTGGTGGAACGTGCCTGGAACACCTCCCGAGGAAGGCATCTAGGAGGCATCTGGTATAGATGCCCGAGCCACCTCAACTGGCTCCTCTCGATGTGGAGGAGCAGCAGCTCTACAGAGACCGGATAACCCCTAATAAAGGCCCCCCAACTCCATATTTCTGGAGCACCACCCGCAGGGCATCACGAGGGACACAGTCGAATGCTTTCTCCAAGTCCACAAAACACATGTAGACCGGTTGGGCAAACTCCCATGGACCCTCGAGTACCCTGTAGAGGGTATAGAGCTGATCCAGTGTTCCACGACGAAAACCACACTGCTCCTCCTGAAGCCGAGGTTCGACTATCAGCCGGACTCTCCTCTCCAATACCCTTTTGCCCTCCAGCTCAGCCGTCTTGTGTTGGGGTTTACCCCGGTGGATGAGAGGGTCGCATCCCTGCGCCTTCGGGTTGGGGACAGGTCTCTGACTGTCGTTTCGGCCTACGGGCTGAGCGGTAGTGCGGGGTACCCGGCCTCCTTGGCATCCCTGTCAGGGGTGCTCCATTATTCTGCTGGGGGACTTCAACGCCCACGTGGGAAACGACAGTGACACCTGGAGAGGCGTGATCGGGAGGAATGGCCTCCCCGATCTGAATTCGAGTGGTGTTTTGTTACTGGACTTCTGCGCTGGTCACGGATTGTCCATAATGAACACCATGTTCAAACATAAGGGTGTCCATCAGTGCACTTGGCACCAGGACACCCTAGGCAGGAGGTCAATGAACGACTTTGTTATCGTATCATCAGACCTTCGGCCGCATGTTTTGGACACTCGGGTGAAGAGAGGGGCTGAGCTGTCCACTGATCACCACCTGGTGGTGAGTTGGATCCACTGGAGGAGGAGAAACCCGGACAGACTTGGCAGGCCCAAGCGCACAGTGAGGGTCTCCTGGGAACGTCTGGCGGAGCCCTTGGCCAGGGATGTATTCAACTCCCCCCTCCGGGAGAGCTTTGACCAGATTCCGGGGGATGTTGGAGACATAGAGTCTGAGTGGACCATGTTCTCCGCATCTATTGTCGATGCTGCTGCCCGTAGCTGCGGCCATAAGGTCTGCGGTGCCTGTCGCGGCGGCAATCCCTGAACCAGGTGGTGGACACCGGCAGTAAGGGACGCTGTCAAGCTGAAGAAGGAGTCCTATCGGCTGTGGTTGGCTTGTGGGACTCCTGAGGCGGCTGACGGGTACCGTGAAGCCAAGCGTGCCACGGCCCGGCTGTGGCAGAGGCAAAAACTCTGGCCTGGGAGGAGTTCGGTGAGGCCATTGAGAAGGACTACCGGTTGGCCTCGAAGCGATTCTGTCAAACCGTCCGGCGCCTCAGGAGGGGGAAGCAGTGCTTCGCCAGCACTGTTTACAGTGGGGTTGGGAGGCTGCTGACCTCGACTGGGGACATTATTGGGCGGTGGAAGGAGTACTTCGAGGATCTCCTCAATCCTGCCATCACGCATTCCCTAGTGGAAACAGAGGCTGGGGACTCAGGGTTGGACTCTTTCATCACCCAGGCTGAAGTCACCGAGGTGGTTAAAAAGCTCCACGGTGGCAGGGCTTTCGGGGGTGGATGAGATCCGCCCTGAGTACCTCAAGTCTCTGGATGTTGTGTGTAGATGAAATATATATTGCCAGTAAATATAATACAACCTAGGGTTTGGGTATTATATCCCTAATCTGGCTGAGGATAAGGAGTACAGGGGACCTGTTCAGGAGCCAACTGCAAAGAAAAGGAGAACATTGGGTGAAGACATGCAATACCATTTGGCACTGGAGGTAAGCACTTGCTGCAATCTAATAAAATGCTGGGACATATTATGGTTTTAAATCATTCCTTTTCACACTTAAATAATTTAGTTGTAGTCTATGTAAAGTGGTACTGCAATGCTTGGTTAGAATTCATTGTTATTGTAGCTTCACAGGCTCCTCTTTTACCCCTGTTCTGAGGTGCCCCTGAGAGCAACTTGTTTTGTCTCTTCAAATACAATTAAAGCACTTCACACCCCACCCCCCTCCAGGTCAAAAAGCACACCACTTTAACCCGTTCGGCCATTTTTGTAGTTTGATAACAGAGATGCAATTATCTAGCGGTCCAGAAACAAGACAAAACAATGCAGAATTGTTTATGTAATAATACACGCAATATGGTTATGTTCTCAAGGAGCTAAAAGCACCGCACAGCACTATCTTATCTCTCTTGCTCTCGGTGGAAGACACACGGATTTTCTCTCTCTCTCTCCCTCCCTCCCTGCTGACCCCTGCTTGTGCTTTTGTCTGTTTTTTTCTCAGAGTCCCACTTTGCATATCCTCCAAACTTGTAAATTATGGATTTGGTTAGCTGGTCTCTCAACGTAATTGATAAAATGTTTTCGACGGGAAGACAGGGTAAAGGAGAACCCTCTTGTCCAGACGGGACGTTCTTCTCTGGATACACAATGGATTCTTGGCAGCAGTGGAAGATTATGTGCCTGACTACGATGTCGGTCGTGGATGTAGAAGATGTGTACATATTTGGACTTTTGATAACAGGATTTCTGCTTTTTGGAGTTGGTGGTTACCTGGATTATCGAGTGATTCGCAAAACGTGGGCGGCTGTTCAAAGCTTTCCAAAGCTGCCTGCAATGTTAGATGGAGTCTGTGGAGCAATCAACACTCAGACTGGAATGTTAAGAGAGCAGAATCGCAAGTTGGACACGATTCTTGAACAGAATCGCAGCCTGGCAGCGGTTGGACTCAGACGTTAAAGGATATAATCTTGGAGAAGTTGTACGCTCAAGATCTGCGGAAAGTACCAGAAATTTGGCTACTTGGATTCGCAATTGAGACATACCAGTAAAACTCTTAAGTTAGTTGGAAATTCACAACTGCCTGAACCATAACATTTATTGTTTTTCTAAATCTGGTGCCCCAATGTGGCCTTGGGAACGTCTGCTAACCTGCTATCGACAAAATATCTGGATGTTATATAAACATGACGCTCTTCCCCAGCACTCCCCTACCAGCTGTGTGCTGATGGGACTATGCGGCCGATTGATAAAACTTCCACTTCTCTTCTCAAGAACAATGGCGCTTCTATCAGTGTTGACAGTCTAATTCTTGCAAACACCGTCAGACTTATATATATTCACACCCTCAAGATTCCACCGTACCCTTGCTACATCTTTACTTATGTGTGTGTTGCTTACACCTGCAGAGGTTTTTTGTACTATTTCAGACTCTATTCTGCTCAGAATAGTGTGAAATATGATTTTTTTTCCCCTCCTATCTTACTTTACCTAAATGTGTGATTTTCATTACTTTTCACTGATTTTGAGATTTCTCAGAAGGATTACCAGCAAAAGCCAAATATTATTAGTATATGAAAATTTTACTAAAGCTGTTTTTACACCAATGACCAGAGATTTTTAGATTTCTTAGAAGGATTGTATTACAACATTTTCATACCAGTGAAAGCGAAACATTATTAGTATTTAAAAAGTTTGGACTAAAAATGTTTTATACCAGTGACCCAGCTTACTGAATGATGGGACCACAACTGCCTCATACCAACGACCTCAAGGATTAATATTTTCATTTTTCTTCTAGCACAAGATTAATTCCTTACCACAGAGGACTTAATGAGCTAATTACCTCTATTAGAAAGATTGGATTAGAACTAGCTCTTACCAGTAAACTCCCACGGATTATTAATGTAATTTTTTTTTTCTTTCTGTGTTTGATTTCCTGTATCATTGTGATGTTTTTCCTCATGTACAGCTTTGAGTGCCTTGTTTCTGAAAAGTGCTATACAAATAAACTTGACTTGACTAACATAAGCAGATGGCACAATGCTACTGCTATCAAAACAGGATGCCATACCAACACACAATAAATTCATGTCTAAAGTAAAGTTTGTTATCATTTTAGCGTTATTTGCAGCTTACCGCTTTCCTGTGTCCGTCGTTTTTATAGACAGAAGGCAAATCCTTCTCCATACTGGTGGAGATTGTTGAAGAACTCGTTCTTGAAGTGGTTTGTGCAGACAAATTTCCCCACCATGAAAATAAAATTTAACCAGGCACTTTGAAGAGGGTCTGATGCTGGGGGACGGTGTTATGAATTGTGTGGGTTAATACAAACAACAACCGAGTCGAACTTATCTTCTTGCAGCGTCGGGATACTTGAGCTTGGACTACAATATCCATGTTCATGACCTTATTTAGCTGTTCCACCGCAAATACAGTGGTGTAATAGTTCAAAAAACGTAAGGCACTTAATCCTATCTGCGTATGTGAGTGCGTCTGGGTGAATGTGGTAAAGCGCTTTGAGAGGTCAGTATGACTGGAAAGGCGCCATATAAATTCAGTCCATTTACCGTGTGACACCATTATGAGCCATGCCAAGGAGAGGTTTTCTTTCATCAAGCACCTCTTCAGCTCCACTACCTTGCAAGGAAACTTCTTCCTACAACACAGCATAAAGATCCCAGATTCAGCACTGAAAACCACGGTGGAAGTCTATGCAACATTTGACAAGGCCAGACTTAAGACAGGACTGTCCCTTATCGATGAGAACGAGGAGCTCCAGAGTTACAGTGGTGCACTGGCTCTCTACCAGGTTAAAATAACCTACACGATTCACAAACTGAAAGTCTTTTAAACATCCTCATCACCACACTAATGGCGTTTTGTCTTTTATGGCCACCTCCCTGTTTTACACCAGCCACAATTTATAGCCACAAGCTCTTATGTCCAGGAGACATAAGAGTACCAGATCACATGTTCTTTAAAATCATGAAGTTGCGTTGAGATTTGTTTATGACAGATGGGATTTGAAGTCATCCTCTGGGACAGGGGCAACTCACGATTTTAGCTTTCCGGATATTCTTTGTCTTTTTCACCTTCAGTATGATGTTGTCTCTCAACATCAAGTCAAAGCTTAACAAAGTAAAGGCCGCACATAATGACAACTATTTATGTTATAATTTTCACATGAATAATTTCTAAAAACCCTCCTAATGTTGTGAAAAATAGCCCAAATTTTAACAACTGGCCCAAAACTATTTTTTTCCAGCCCAACGTGTTGAAAAGAAGCCCAACTGGGGGAAACCAGTCCAGTCTGGCAAATTGCACAGCACTACACAGTTTACCCCAATTCCATAAAGAAAGCACTAATCAATTCAATACCTTTTTTCTATATTAAGTGACTTTTGTTAAACTTGCTTTGCAACACATCCATCCATCCATCCATCCATCCATCCATCCATCATCCATCCATCCATCCATCCATCCATCATCCATCCATCCATCCATCCATCCATCATCCATCCATCCATCCATCCATCCATCATCCATCCATCCATCCATCCATCCATCATCCATCCATCCATCCATCCATCCATCCATCCATCCATCCATCCATCCATTCAAATTTAAGGAATGAATACTGTAAAATGTATTTCCTATACATTCATGCTGAACTTTACATTAATACTTTAAAATTGACTAAACAAATACTTACATTTTTAGTAATTTTTCAGCCCTGAAAAGTGTAAAATATAAAAGGAAGATGTGTAGAAACCCTAAACAAAATACATGTATAGAAACCACCTGTTTACAGCTAACTTTGGTCTTTCTCCTGTCTTTGCAGGCCACTCTCCTCTGCTGTTTGGGTGGAATTCATAATTGATAATAAACCAAAACAAGTCTGTAGAATTGGTCCTTTGGACTGTTTGTTTATTTCTGTGCATGCCTGTTGAGGCTTCTGGCCAGTGGGTGATGAACTACAGACACAGATGGTGGGCATCAGCAGGCTGGCTGGGGGTAGATTAGCAGCCTACCAATGTCTGAGTAACCCCCGCAGTCTCTGCAAGCTCCCACTCCCTCTGAGCCTCAGAGGAGCGCCTGTCTGTAACCCTACTCGCTTCTGAAAGCCACATGTGTTGATGGAGGTAGACCATGGGCTTATCTCGTCTTATTCCGACACCAGTGAGCCCAGCAGGCTCAGGGCTCCCAGAGAGATGGGTGGGGGTGTCTAATGGGAATGTCTGCGTAAGCAGCCTTGTTTTGAAAGAGTAATTCTGTTGCCCAAGAGCTGTAAATTAGAGGTAACTCAAGGCAAGTAAATAAAGGTTTCTCTAAACGCTTGCACATTTGCACCTGCATATAACAGTGATGTGATCGTTCCATATTTAAGCCCTGTGACTTCATATAATTCATATAAACACAGGTCCCAGTATTTTTGTGAGCCCATGCCTTGGTTTGCGGCTGCCATATGTGCCACCTCCCTGAGGATGTGTTGGTAATCCCATCCTCTGATGCATAAAACTTGCTTACAGTGCAGTTTTTGGCATTATGCTTCATTTATGTTCCACTGGACAGGAAGCCTAGTTCAAACAGTCCAGGTCAAAGGTCAGCCAGATGCAGAGATGTGGGTGTGGGAGTCAAGAGGACTAGGCAGCCTGTGGGTTGGTGTTTATTTTATAAATACTGGAAGCAGATTAGTGTTGGAGCCAGGCTCCCTCGGCCATATGGGGAGGATGTCCTCTGTGTTAGGGTGCTCTTAACAAACCATTGTGTTCCTCACTACAGACGCACAGTGCCTGGCATCATTTCTGGTCACCACTAATGATGAGTTGATGTTGCTGCCAGCCGCAGATGTATGTGAATGCAAGGATGTGCTGTCTGCTTTGCTTCCATTCTGACCGTAATAGAGTATTGAATGATAGCATTAGCAATGGTTGACAAGTTTTTGAGCCATTAGCAGAGTTGGCACACGTAGGCCCTCGACACTGCTTGGCTGGGAATTAAAAACAGGAAATGGATGCATCCCCGCCACCCTCAGCGCCAGTCTGAAGAGTCTTGACCAAAGATGTTTGTGTGTGGTTCATCTCCTGAAGACTTGCAGCCGCTTCCTTCCATTGTTTTGGGGGTTTGCAAGATGCGGTAGCAGGAGAGTCTCTTTGATGACTTAAACTGTCATCTCTCAGCTAGACTGATGGCTCTGCATCGACACATTAGGCTTATAGCAAACACATTCCTGCTTTAGCTGTTTAAATTCAAACATCAAACATTCAAACAAATATCTTCTTTACGAATCAAAAAAGCATTTTCAGCTTTGCCAAAGGATTCCTACTTATTAAACTGATTTTACAATTTGTCACATTAGATCCCAAAACTTCAATGCCCAACACCACCCCCCATTTACGTAAAGACTTTTTGGGTTTTGCCCTTTCTTCTTTACAAAATAGCTCAACCTCATTCATATGGGATGGAAAGCATCTGAAAACTATTTTCAAGTGCTACCACTGATTTTCTGTTGTAATTAGGTTTGGACTTTGCAACCTTCTAATACATGAATAGGCTTTCAATCTATTTGTAAACCGGTCATTTACAGCCACTGTCCTGCATCTTTTAGATCTTTCCTTGATTCATAACACCTTAATCATGGAAATTGCTCATTACCAGGACACTGTAGCACTTGATGAGATGATAATGAAGTAACCATTTGATTCAGGTATGTTCGAGCAGGGATGCATTTAAAACATGCAGGACAGCAGCTATGGATGACTCGAGTTGGAGAATCCTGTTTAAACCATTCTATTGTAGCTCTGGCTTTATGTTTAGGGTTGTTAGGCTGTTAGAAGGGGAACCTCCCACCTCAGTCTCACATTTCTTGCAGCCTTCAGGTTTTCCTCCGGGATTGCCCTGTATTTAGCTACCTGAGCTGTGGATTTATGCAGGTCCTCCAGAGTAACCATTGTCCTCTCAGCCGCTCCTCTTAAAGCTCTGCTGTCAGTTTAGGTGGACTATAGGTGGACTATATTTACTTGCAATGCAATTAATTGTATTGGATTTAATTAAAGACTAACAGATTAAATGAGGCTAACATATGCATGCCAACATTTTCATCTTTTATTATTTGTGAAATACTTGTTAAACACCATGTAACTTTTTCCTTCTGCTTAACAATGATACCCTACTTTGTGTTGGTCCATCACATAACATCGCAATGAAATCTATTAAAGTTTGTAGTTTTTGATGAAATGTGAAGAAATTCAGGTCGGATGAATTATTTTGCAAGACACTGTAGTCTCCCGAGAATATAGTAAAATCATAGTTTTCTGTTCCATTAATTTAACCCTACATTAGTGCCTGTTGAACTTTGAAGTAGTGAAAATAAACTGCTTATTAAGGCGAACGCAGCTTCAATAGAGTTTGTGAAACGCTGCAGGAACACATGTAAACTTTCAGCTCCAGTTTTGCTCCCATACTAATATGAACTCAAGACAGCGTCTCATTAATCTTGTGGTGACTATGATTGCGTGTGTGCACTGCTGTCACCTGGACTCAGCCACAGACATACATTTGCTTCAGGCCTTAGGTCCTGAAAGATGGATAAAACGTGATTGCTGCAGATGAGAGGAAGGCATTAATTCTCGATTGCAGAGAGACGGTGGAACACACGAGCAAGTCCGAGATGTTAAATTAAGTTTGACTTCTCCATTTCACTGCAATCATGAGGAGCACTAACAGACACGTAACATATATCACTTTTATAAACTCTGCAGGCCCGAAGTGGTCAAATGTGAGTCCTCTCTCTAAACAAACCAAGTCCTCAATAAGTGCTATCTGATGTTTTTAATGGAATTACAGTGTAATATAAGGAGGGTGTCCTTGGAGGGAGGGGGATGTATGAGGGAATGGGGCCCTGAGAAAGAGGAGTTATACCACAGTGGCGTGCAGACTGCAGTGACCATGGAGATTAGAAAGAAGAGGAGACTGCCTGGGATAAGAGCAGGAAAGATGATAAAGGACAAGGAGGTTCCACAGAAAAACAGCTTATCTGCCTGTATGCATTAGGTTTAATGCAGTCTGCAAGTAAAAGTTGCTGTTTTTTCACTGTTCAGCATATACGTGACAGAAACATGCAACCGTTTTTTTATTAGTGTAGGTGTTTTTCTTTATGAATTTTTACTTTTTTTTGAAAAACAAAACTGGGGTGTGAAGTAGAGACATGTGAACAGAGTCTCAAAGTGATTGTTTTGCTGTTTGGCCTGTGTTCAGTAACCTCTTCACTGAACGTCCTCTATTTTCACAGGAAGGGAGAGGGGCTGCTCGCACATAAGGCTGTCCTGTGCTGTCCTGAACACACTGTCTGTTTTACAAGACGACAAGCAATGGCTGTGAAACACACACTCTAAGTCTGTGTCCACTTTATGATGCTGTCACCTGGCAACCTAATGTTCGCTATTAAACTATATGTCACAAGAGCTGTTACCTTGCCTTGCATAAATGTTCATACTCCTTTAATATTTTCATATTTCAAAGTGTGGCGTTCATGATGCTGTTCGTTCACTAATGTTCTCTAACAAACACCTGAGGCCTTCACAGAACAGTTGGATTTACACTGAGATTCAATTGCAAGCAGATGGACTCAGTTTACTAGCTAGACTTCTGATTGAAATCAGTTACACTGGGGTTTGTTTTGGGGTATCATAGTGAGGAGAGGTAAATGCATGTGTTGGCCACACACTCATAAAATGTTTTTTGCTTAGTTTTTGCAAAAACTTTGAAAAGCCATGTTTTATATTCCTTTCACTTAACAATCAAGCACTTCTCTGTGTTGGTACAATGAAGCTTGTGATTGCAACGTGATAAAATGTGGAAATGTTCAATTGATATACAGTACTGTGCAAAAGTTTTAGGGAGGTGTAAAAAATGCTGTAAACAAAGCAATATAAATGATAATTGTTTCCTTTTTATCAATTTACAAAATGCTAAGTGAGCGAACCCAAAAATACAGCCAAAGTCATTAAGAATCTTCAGCATAAAGAAGAACAAGACTTACTGGAAATGATGGTATGGCCCCCACAGAGCCCTGATCTCAGCATCATGGAGTGTGTCTGGGATTACATGAAGAGACAGAAAGATGTGAGAAAGCCTACATCCACAGAAGATCTGTGGTTAGTTCTCCAAGATGTTTGGAACAACATCTCTGTGTTTCTCTGTGTGCAAGTGTACTTAGAAGAATTGATGCTGTTTTGAAGGCAAAGGGTGGCAAATATTGATTTGATTTCTCCTTTGTTCATTCGCTGCATTTTGTTGAGTGATGAAAATAAATGAATAACACTTCCATTTTTGAAAGCATTCTTTGTTTACAGCATTTTTCACACCTGCCTAAAACTTTTGCACAGTACTGTAAATACAAGTTATAAACGTGTCCACAGTACTCTAATAACATCTGAGAAGAAGCACTTCCACTTTTCCACTTCCGCATTTTTAAAAAAGATTTTTTGCAGCACAAGTGGCCTTTATTTTTGTTATCTTTCCAAAGTAGGCAGACAGGAAGTGGGGTGGAGAGAGGGAGAGGACCTGCAGCATAGGTCTCCGGAGTCGGGACCTTAACCCGGGAAATCCACTTCTAATGCTCCAATGGCAGCAAGATTGGACAACTCTGTTTGGGTGCACTGCATTTACAAACTGCTGATTTCAGCTGAAAGAACTGATAGAAGCCAAAGCATGCCCCAGCTGAATTTTAATGATCCTCACCCAACCACTGGTTCAGTCAAAAACCAGCAGGCCTGTAATTAGATGACAATAGGCCCCTCTCTGGTGAACAGATTGATGGCCACAGAATTATTGATCAAAGACGCAGGGACAGGAAGAAGAGAGGGGAGCAACAGGTGTGCTGTAAATGGTCTGCTGCATGAACAATAGGTGATGCAATGCACATCTTGCAGGCATATATACTGGAGGCAATCTGTCCAACAGCAATGGTCTTTGGAAATTAGATGATGCACAACTGGTTGTTATTGCCTCGTCCTAATGGAACTGATGATGCTGATCCACTCAAACAAAGGCTTCTTCAATTGGTTAATCATGAGACATAAAAGGTTTGTTAAATTCACTATCGTTAGAAAAAGCAATTATATTTAGCTGTGTGTTACTTGACACCTGAGGGTATTTACAAAATTGTCAGTGCCTAAATATCTTTAGGTTAAGATAAACTATTAGAAATCCCTCTCAGAGTTTAATCAACATGAACTCTGACCTGTTCAGCAGAATCACCTTCTTCACCCCGTTTTACGCTCAAACACAGGCCAAAACGTCTAAAATACAGTAGCTCATTCAAGTCTGCTGAACACTCCAGTTTTGTTGGGATGGAGCCACGGACTGCTGCTGCACACGTGTCTCAGCAAGGCGCTGGCCCAGATGGTGAAATGGAAGTAGTCCAACTTGGGCTTTTCTCCTCCCGGAGCCGTGCATACTTGGGATATTACTCCGATGTCATGAAAGAGGTTGATGTGGTCTGACCAGGAGGCACCGCCTCACCGCAGAACAGATGTGAAAATGTCACCAAGTGCAAAGCGTGAGGTGGGAGAAACTAAAATATTCTGTTAGAAGCTTCAGTTAACGGTTCGATGTGACAGCTGCATACTGTGAATAAAAGTTGTTCAAAAAATCAAATATGAGGATGTTTCAGCAATAGATGACAGATGTTCTGACAGAGATTATGTGTCCTCCAAATTCATCTTCACTAATCTGTTGTTACAGTTACAACCACAAACGTTAAAGCATTTTATGTGACAGACAAACACATACTGTAAATAACTGTAATATAAAGAGAAAATGGTTGTCTTTTTTTTACAAACAGAAATCTAAGAAAAGTGTAGTGTGCATTTGTATTCACCCCCTTTAATTTGATACGCCTGAAGAACCCAATGCTCAGAGGTTTGTTGGAGAACATTAATGAAAAACAGTTTCATGAAGAACAAGGAACACACCTGGCAGGTCAGGGATGAATGTCTAATCAATGACAGGAAATTAGGCAAGCATTGCACGACAGCAATTACACAAAGACATAGCTGTACACCTGAGCAAGGAGATCATTAATCAGAAAAACACCAAATAGGCCCATGCTAACTCTGGGGGAGCTGCAGCTGCAGCTCCTGTCGACAGAAAAGCTATTGTTTCTTCACAAAAATCTGCCCTTAATGAAGAGTGACAAGAAGAAAGCCATTGTTGAAAGAGATCCAAAAGAAGTCACATTTGCAGCTTGCTCCAAGCCATTGGCGACAGCAAACATGTGGAAGAGGGTGCTCTGGTTGGACTAAAACAAAACGTATTTTTTGGCCTACATGAAAATGGTATGTGGTGAAAAACTAACACTGCACATCACCCTGAACACACTATCCCGAAGGCGAAACATGGAAGTGGCTGCATTATGCTGTGGGAATTCTTTTCTGTAGTACAGGAAAGCTGGCCACAGTTCAACAGTTCTGGTAGAAATGTCTGTTAGAGGTGAAAAAAAGCAAGACAACAAACCTAAACCTACAGCCAGAGCTGCACTGGATTTGTAAAAATCAAAGCATATTTATGTATAAGTATGGAACAGGCAAAAGTACAGACCTAAATCTAAATAGAAAACTGTGGAAAGGCTTACAAACTGATATCTACGTTTCCATCTAGTCTGAGCTTGAAACTGAGCTTTAATTTTCCAGAAATTAAAATCTGTCAAATAAAATCCCAATCAAATATGTTGTAGTTTGTGGTTATAACTTGACTAAAAGTGATAAAGTTAGCAAGTTGAGTCTCAACACCTTTGCAAAGCACTGTATGTAAGCAAATAATCTTCCACATAGTGGAACAGTTTTATAAAAGGACAGAGAACTCAGGGTCTGTGTAGCTAAAAGGTTTTTAAAAGTTTTTCCTCTCTAATTTGACCCTCTGTGGAGCATTAAACACCATACTCTGCACCGCCTCTAAAACATATAGTTGAACCGCCAGAGCTTTTCATGTTGTTGTAATTACCTCACAGCCCTTCCTCTGCTTTGTTAAAAACTTAACGCTGTTGATGTGCCCTCTGCACGCCTCTTGCATGTGAATAAAAGCACTCGGGTAAAGTCAGTGGTCATGTTTTCTGTGCTTTTATGTGGGAGATCTAAGTGCAAGCAGCATCCAGTTTCTGACTTCCAAGTATTGAGACCATTACTCAAATTGTTATGGGGTTTTGTTCAATTAAATGGACCCACTATTATGTGTGATATGCACTTCCTTTCCTCTTTCTCTTAATTCCAGCTGATTTTGGCATGAACTTCAAAGATATTATCCCTCTAACATTGGTTTTAAGTGTATAACACTCTGCAAAAATTCAATTTAGACTTTTCCTATAATATTTCTCGTACTTAGTAGTACTCCTTCATGTACACAGAAGCAAGTGCCGGCCAGGCCGTTTGTTTGAGATCATGCATGATCTCATAATTCAGTGAAACACAAATTAAAGAAGAAAAGTGAAAAATGTTCATAGAGTTGAGATCAAATTTTGTTCATAAACTTTAATGGTTTATGGTGGTTTTAATGTGACAATTTGCATTTGCTCTATGGTACTTTGAAGAATGATCAATTAAATGAAATTATCTTAATCAGGGTTATTCAATTTGAAATTAATTACAAAAAAACTACCATCATAATTTGAACAGTGTTCTGGTTAGCTCAGGAGAAAATAATAAAAAGGAATAAGTGGCTGATATCACTGACATTCTAATTGAATTAGAAAATTAAATGGGAGAAATGATGCTGCTAGTAAGACTGTGCGCAAATCAAGAATTTCTGAAGTCATCAAGAACTTCAGGAGAGACGTTCAGCTGCTCTGAAGAAATCTTTGAAGCATAAAAAGTGACAGGACTGTCTCCTAAAGAGGATGGAACTGATGTTCAATCCTCAAAAGTGAGAAGGGTAAGCATCAATCAGAAGTTGACCCAGAAACTGATATCCAGTAAACCGGGGCAACATGTAGGAGTCTTGGAAAAGAATGTCTGCCACTGTAACTGTGGATGCTTTGCATTGACCTGATGTGTTTCTCCAACATGTGAAATGTATTGTAAAATGTTTAAATGTAAATGATTAACAAAAGTGATCTTTAGGTGCATCTCTATCCAATCTGACAGAGCTTGAGCTAATGTGCAGGACATCACCATCACCAAAAAGTGGTTCTGGGGGGCCTAGGAGGGCTGCAGCCCACAATGTTCAGGTTTTTATTTGCAAAAAACATTTTAAAGCCTTATATGCTTTTCCCTTCTTTTCACAATTAAGTATGGAGGACCAATCCTGCCACAATAAGGAATACATGCAGAAATTAGTAGAAATTACTGGGCCAAAACTGGGTAGACATATAAATTAGTGTATATTTTAACCCACTGATTTAATTTAAAATACAAATTTTCAAATCATATTTTTTCTTGAATTCTATAATTTCTTCTTGGTTTATTTAATACAAGTACATTTATTGCTGTTTGTTTCACTTTTGTTTTTACATTACGAGCTGCATGTTGAGTCAGAAAAGACAACACAGCATCCAACGAATGTAAAAAAGAAAGATGAAAATAAATGAGCTCAGGGAAATCTGTTGGGTAAGAAAATAAATATATACAGATAGATTTAGATGGATATATTAGATAAGAACATTTATCATTGTTAATGAATTAAACATAGAGTTAAATAATTTGAAAAATTTAATATTTTTGCAGAAAAATCAGAAACAAATAAAACAGCAAAAAAAAAATCCACTGTATTAAATTAACAAAGAAAAAATATAGAGCAAAATTCGTGGATTAAAAATAAAATATATATTCATATCTGATTAATTGATCAATTATTGAATACATCTTTTATTATTTTTTGCATTTAATGGCACACTAATTTATTCACTACTCACAAAAAGTTAGAAATATGTGGCTTTCAGGTGAAATTTAAAGAATTTGTAAAATGTTCACACAATAGTGATATTATATCATGAAATTAGGACATTTAAGTAGAAGCATGCAATGGTGATTTCCTCTTCTCAAACAATTTATTGAAACAAAAGTCAACAACAGTGGTGGGTATATCACAAATGTCAGTGTCTCAATAAGGTGTCATGTGCCCTTGAGCATCAAGCATGTGACATTTTGGACTTTGTGTTTTGTTTTGTTAACTAGAGGTTTCTTGTTTATGGCTTTGCATTCATGTTTTCAGTTTTTCCTACAGTTCAGGTTTTCTTCTGCCTCCCAGTGTGTTCTCCTCTCACCCTTTGTTCCCTTGGCGTTGCTTTCCTGTTCTTAGAATGGTTTCATTATTATTATTATTATTATTTTTGTTTTTATTATTAGTAGTTCTCCGGTCCCCCTTAGCCTTGTTCCTCTAGTTTATCTTTGTTCTCTAGTTCCTCCTTTATAGGTTAGCTTTAGTTATTGTTTACTTTTATTCTAGTCCTCGTTTCCTCTGCTTCATCCTCAGTTTGGTTCAGTCAGTGTTTGTTTAGGTTTGTTTACTCTTTAGTCAGGGTTCCCTTTTGGTTCCTATTTTGTTAAGTGTTTAGGCCTTATGTTGTTGTGTTCCCTCCAATTTCTCAGTTTCCTTTAGTTCATGTTTATTCTTGATTCTTATGTTTTATTTATCTTTGTTTATAGTTTTGTTTTAGGTCTGCTCATTGTCTTGTTAATTAGTTGTATTAGGTTCACCTGTTCCCTCTGCCTTCCTGCCTCCTTGTCTCACCTGTCCTTAGTTCCTTTGATTACCTGCCTTTGTTCTCTCTCTGCATATTAGTTGGATTGTTTCATTATGTTTGGTGGGTTCCTTGCGTTACAACTCCTCTACCCTCGTCCATGCCAAGTGTTTCCATGTTCCTGCAGAGTCGGCTTTGGTTAGTGTTTGGATCTCGACCCTGGTCAGTACCTGTGTGTTTTTTGTTATGTCTGTGAACTTGAATAAAGCCCTGGATCTTTCACAACGCTGCTACCAAGCTCTTGTCTGCGCTTTGGTCCAACCCAAAACCATTCTGTGACAAAGCACAGCTTAACTATGATGTCTCAGGCTGTTCACAAGTTGATTTATTGTCTGGCATCCCGCTCTTCTTGAAGGACGGCCCTCAGGTCATTGATGTTCTGGGGTACAGAGTTATGAGCCTCTAGATGACAACTCTGATTGGCAAGCTGATCCTATAGGTTGTCTATGGGATTCAGGTCTGGAGAAAGTGCAGGCCACTCCATTCGAGGAACCCCAGTCTCCAGCAGCCGTTCCCTGATGGTGTGATCTCAATGAGCTGGAGCATTGTCATCCGTGAAGATGAAATTATCTCTTTGTTGTTCATGCAGGGGCACAATGTCTGGATTAATGTACTTGTCAATGTACCATTTACAGAGTCTAGGGCAGTTCTGTTCACACCTGCCCACACCATAACACCACCAAAGGCGTTTCTGGTGACAACAGTGGCTGATGCAAAGCAGTGACCTTGACGTCTTGAACATCGGTGGTGGCCATAATTTCTGCTCAACGTGAATCGACTTTCATCAAAAAATAGGCAGACAGGACATGGGGTTATGACCGAGGTGAAGACATGTTGCACAGGTCGCTGTGGCCAAGACTAGAACCAGCCACGCCGTGTGCCGAAGCCTCTCTTTACATAGGCCACATGCTCAATTGCTGTGCCAGTGTCACGCTCCCCATTGCTGGACCGAAACTGTCTAACGTGACAGTTTGGTGCCTTTTGCCTCCCTAAATGTTCCTGGAGTTCAGTGACATTCATCTCCCGGTTCCGCAGGGCACAGGTCACAATGAAGCGGTCAGTCGGGATGTGGTCAAGGCAGTCCTTTCTGTGACTTTTCCAGCCTCTCTATATCTCTGTTGCATCTTGCTAATGACACTCTGTGACACTCTAAGCTCAGTGGCCATGTCCATCTGAGAACATCGTGTTTGAAGCCTCGCAATGGCGAGGTACTGTTAATCAATTGTTAGGTGTCGTCTTGGTCTTGCGATGTCATAATGTTAACAGCATGATGAGGAGCACTGTTTAAATACCAATTCTTATTGAACCAGGAAATTTATTGGATGATTACTTGATTAAACACCTGTTGTGAATTTTGCCGTTTAGCTCCTCGGTAAAGAACAGCACGTTGTGCAAAAAGTACTGAAACACTGTTGGACATGTGCATTTAAAAGTTTAGAGAAGGTCACTTCATCTGTAAAGGTTGTATTGCATTTTAGGTTCATCCTGAAATTTCACCCAAAAAAATATCCCTAACTTTTTGTGAGTAGTGTCCAGCTACTTTTTGGCTGACTAATTATTTTATTAATGAATGTCATTTATTTATTTCTGTATGTATTCTTAATTATTGCAGGATTGGACCTCCATAATTACATACTGCTTTGTATGGTCTATCGCATAAGATTCCATGACAAAATTGTGAAAAAGTTCAAGAGAGAAAAATAATAGTAGAAGGAGCAAATTGGGAAATAAAAGCCAAAGAGAAACATGCTCCTACTGATAAAAAGGACAGTGTATTTGCAGTTTATAATTTGCAAGGTGGTGAAAAAAGTTTTGACTTCAGTGGCTCAAAATTATTGCTACCAATGTGCAGATGTTTGGGGTAAAATTGCTTGTGATCATTTTTTACAAGATTTAAAAGTGGAACAAAGAGAACATACCAGAACATTTTCCTGATTTATCTGTTTTATCTGCTTAGATGACATTGGCCAGATTTTAAGGGTGCAAAAAGTCACCAAAGGTGTATTCACACCAGGAAAGTCCCTTGGTCCGGACCAAAAGAAAACTTTATTTTTTTCATTTGGTGCGGTTTGTTTTCACATTGTACTTTTTGCAAGTGAACTATTACTTGTAAACAAAGCCACGCGGGTGACGATCATTGTTCCCTTTGGACAGAAATGACGGGGGCTGGACGGAGCACAGACCCGGAAATTTAGGAAAACAACTGTAATCGTGCTGCGTGCAGCAACTCTGTTCTGCATATTTATGCCGTCATTACAGCTGCAATATTATTGTGAGGGTGAAGCTCATTCAACACCGACTTTAAGACGTTCCATTTATAATGTTGGAACCCTGTCGGAGAAGGCGTGCTGAACGCTGACGTTCTCTACGTGCCTTGTCCCACAACAAGCCAGTAGTGTTGCTAAGCAACACACAGCTTATCAGGTATGATTACCTTACAACACACACCTTTGCTACCGGCTACGGTGGCTTTTTATGTCCAAAGAGACGTACTCTGTTTGTAGTTGTTTCCGATCTGGGCCGGTTTGTATTCAGACCATAAGCGAACCGCACCAGAGTCCGTTTGGAAGCGGACCAAGACCGCATCAAAAAGTGGGTCTCGGTCCGGTTATTTGGTCCGGACCAGGGTTCGCTTGAGTGTATTCACATCTGCACAAAAGGTCTGGACCAAGGGGGGAAACGAACTCTGGTCCGTTTTAAAGTGGACCAAAAGTGGCAAGTGTGAATGCGCCCCAAGTTACCACAAGTAACCGATACAGAACTTTTGGCCTTTTCTTGCCTACTAAGCCATGGCACTTGTGTCTCTCCTTCTCCCTACTGTGTCTCTCCTCTCCTGCTTTCCAGTCCCACTTTAGTTTTTTCCTTAAAAAAACAGGAAGAGGGTGTGTTTGAAAAACCAGAGCCTGAGAAGTCATGCCGTTCTCCACTTACTGACTGTCTATCCTCTCTGCATGTGTGTGTACATGCATGCCAGAATAATTGCCTACGGGGGGGGGGGGGGCACTAAATGCCTTGCCTTGTCTTGTTTCTTTAGCACCCAATGGATCTACAGTGTTTGGTTTGGGGATTGTGCCCCAAAGACAACATCTTAAGTATTATGCATGTGGCATGTTACCTGAGGCGTGTTGCTGCCTGTCTGTCTTGCACACATGACGAAGTGTTTTGTTAACCAGTCAGAGATCATTGAACTCCAAACAGGGTTTGTAATGTCTTTCCAAAGTATTCATACCCTAAGTCATACTGGAGCCTTTCACATTTTATTATGATACAGCCAAAAACTGTCAAATATTTTAATAGAATTCAATGAGACAGACCGACACAAATTAGTGCACAAAAAACCATGGCTTTCCAACTTTTTTACAAGGCACCTCCACAATATGTTGCTGCCAAGACTGTGTCACCTTGAGGATGGTGTGTTCATATTTGTGTGTCAAAATGTTTTCTCATCTGACCAGACCATCTTCTTCTACAAGTTTGTTCTACTTGGCTTGTGAAAAATGCCCAAGGCTAATGGTTATTCTGTTAATAGATTCTTCCACCTGAGCTGCATATCTCTTCAGCTCCCCCAGCCTTGCTCCTTTGACTAATGTTTTCCTTGCTCATGTTGCTTGTTTTGAGCAATTGTCCATCAGATGTTCATTGCTTGGGATATTGTTATATGGCTTTATAACTTAACTCTTTACTAATTGGATGACTGCTGAAGGGAGTTGGTTGCCATGGATTTTATTTAGGGGTATCAGATTTAAAAGAACTGAATAAATATTCATGCCACATTTACAGAAAAAACTATTTTTACTGTAAAAAAAAAAAACCAATTGAAACCATGCATCATTTCCCTTCCAATTCAGTTATATGTTACTCTGTGCTGATCTATCACATAAAATCCCAATAACATACATTACGTCTATGATTGTACTTCGATAAAATGTGGAAAGATTGAACAGGTATAAAGACATTTGTCTTTTGCAAGGCACTGTATCTTTTGGGCCTCTGTGCCGCTGGGAAGAGCAGCACCGCAGGTTGGGTTTTTGCATAGCAACCCCTCTGTCTGATGGGAATTAGAAGCGTCCCGTCTGTTTACTCCCAGCAGGAGCCATCATGAGGGCCTTGACGTCCTTGCACAAAGCCTCTCTCCTGTCGGCACTGGTCAGGGGCCAGCGTTAGGTCATGCTTGCAGCTTTTGCAACTTTTTCAAACCGACCCTCCTCTTGCACTATGTATGACTGTTAGAGTTCAAAGAATGTGACAAACCCTGCTCAAGCAGCAAAAGAAAGAAGATATTTTTCTGCATATAATGTAAAAACCTAATCCAGGTAAGATTAAAGATTATATTGTGATTTTGGCAAAACAAATGCTGCAGCTTAGAGTAGAAAGACTACTTTTATCAGATCAAATTGACCCCATTAAATTCATATTTTGTGATTATTAGCCCTGGTTGGTGGCTAATTTGATGCTGATGTTATTTTGCCTGATAAGATACTTCTCTGTGAAAACTTAATGAGCCTTCCTCCTTTCCTACCCTGTGGTGCTTGTTAGTGGAGGGATTCAGTGTGTCAGTCCACAAACCATCCCAGTGAGACAGATCCTGACATGGTATGCGAGATATGAAGAGAGAAATTCCCTAAAATTGGGCACGAAAAGGAGTAATATGTAGGGAAAAGGGGTAACTTGAATCATGAAGGGAACGACTGTGATTTAATGGGATGATGGAGTGGTTGAACAGCATACAGAGAGCTGCGGTGAGAATGTAAAGATTTCATCTGATCCCTGAGGGCAGTTAGCTGTAAGTTTAGACAATCTGGGTAATGACAGGCAGCAGCTGGGCAGCAGAGAGAAAATCTCAGTGTCTGCCTCTGAGACCTGTATCTAATCTAAAGAAGAGCTGGCCTGGTTTAGTGTCTTCTCAACAATAACAGGCTTTTAATACAAGTGTCCCCAGCTGGACCTAATGCTGCTACTATATCCTCACTTCACAATGTAATGCTGTAATCCTTCCGGTGAAATTTATATTGTGGACTATAAATCTCTCCAAGGCTGCCTCTCATTTCCTATCTTACAGCAGTGCAGCTGAAAAGACCTGAGTTCCTCTCCAACTTTTTTTTCTCTGCTAGAACAACAAGGTGGTTCTGGGAACCAGTGTGTCAGTTCCTCTGCAGCTAGATGTACACAGGTCCAAGATGCCACTTCCTCCAGTCTAATGAATCGCTATTTTAACCTATTTTGTTCTGTCTCTTCCGGAGGGCAACGTCTTATTAGCAAAGTGGTATTACCCCTTCAAAGCAACATTAAGATTTTATTTGTTTAGCAGCAAAGCTCTATAGGTAATGCATTGGAAATAAAAGCTTACCTTCAAGAACCTTCTGAGACTTAGCAGGTATCTACTAGAACTTGGTAAATGGTTACTTTCCTGAACCTTTAACAAAATTAGCAGGTACTTCCCAGAATCTTCATGGAACTTTCATGGAAGCTACAAGGTACTTTTATGAAAAAAATTTCACGGACCTTACCAGATGTGTTGCAGAAAGTATCTGGAAAGGTTCAGTAAAGTAGAGATTTTCAGAAGTTCAGAAAGTATCAAGTTTTGCCAAAGTTCAATGAAAGTAACTTCATAATACAGCCTAACTCCTAAAGGTACATTGTAAGTTTCATGAAAGTTCCATTAAAAGTCCTGAAAGTACCTACCAAGTCACAGAAAAGTGTGACCCTGACTAACAATAATTGCATTAACACATTTGTGATAAATGTTTTAGGATTTCGTTGCTTAAGTGGGCTTTATTCACAATAATCAGACAGGAAATGTGCAGACAGAGAATCAAACCTTGGGTAGTTGCCTCGAGGACCAATTACCTCCATATATGGGGCACCTGCTCTGCCACTATGGCACACGCGCCCCCGAAATTAACTCACATTTCTAATGAGCCCAAATAAAACAAAGGTACCGTGGGTCTGCCTTTGCAATCCAAAGAGATACTTTTGCCTTTGCACTCTTACAAAATAAAATTGGTCGAGGGCTGTAAAATCAACATAATTATTAGGAAAAATATGGTTTATCAAGATTTATAAACCTCAACTATAACAAAACTATGATAAGGTGCTGTAATCAGATGAGACTGGAGCTGAATATTTCGGCCAACATTCGAAACATTACGTGTGACTGAAAACTGACACTGGACATCGCCTTGAACACAGCATCCCCATGGTGAAAGATTTATCAGAGAAAAGGCCTAAAGGCCTGATGTAGCTCTGGAGGAGTTGAGGAGATTCCCAATTCAGTCTCCATCCATTCTCACTAAACTAATCCAGGAATGGATTATGGATGGGGGGGTTCTGTATGACACTCTTTCAGATTTTAATGTGTAAAAACAGTTTTGAATATCATCAATGCCTTTTCTTACACTTTACAATTATGCCATACTTTGTTTCTGTGCAAAACTAAAACATAATGTTCACAGAGGCTCTCCAGGCAATCTGTGTGAGCTTGAGTTACTTTGCAAAGAAAAGTAGGTAAAGGTTTTATTCTTGGAATGTGCAAGGCTGGCAGAGACTTACCCCTAATGGTTTAAGTCAGTGAATACATAAACCTTTATTCATCCAGATAAAACCTCACTGAGATTTCAAATCTCTTTTCTAAAGGGGACCAGGCAAGACAGCAGTACCATTCACAAATATCAACAATTATATTCATACAGTGCCATACATTCATATAGTTTGTAAAGCATAAAATAATAAAAATCAACTAATATTAACATGACTAACTCAAAAGCAGTTGAGTTATTAAAGCTATCTTTGGGGTCTTTCAGTAGCGCTTTTAGCTCACCAAGTGTCATTAGGTCGTCAATTTGGACTGAAAATCATTCCAGGTTGAGGGGGCAGCGTATTTAAATGCTCTCTTATGCAGTTCCGTTCTGAGTCTGGGAACAAACGTGATAAAAAGTCTGGGAGCACCGTCCGTACTGGGTGTGGGGCCTAGAATCAGGCAAGGCCGAAGTAGTCCCAAAATACATGTATACACAAAAAGGAGCATGTGTATCTGTATACAAACAGAAAAGGAAGGATGACCCGCACCTAAATACAGATGACAATGGTGAACATAATATCCACAACTTGTGATAAAACATAGAGCACAATAATACACTGAGTCCAGTGTCTTGAGATTTTGCTCAGGTGAATTTATAAACAACAGGTCACTACAAATACCTGGAATATTTTTTATTGGGTAGAACTGGGTGAAAGGAATTCACTGCACTGAAGGACTGGAAAATTTATTTAAACCAACCTAATTATGGGGAAGTTGTGAAGAAAACTGCACTACACCTCTAGTCCAGCGGGTGGCTGTAATAAAGAAACACAAAGGCCAAACAAGCAAAGCCCGATCGAGAAGCTCATATCCTATTTGTTCACAAAACTAGATGGAGAACACACAACTGACTTTTTTGCTTGTACCATTTTCAATCACAAAAAGTATGCTTAAACAATCTCATATAAAGTATAAAACATCAACACGCAGGTCTTAAATATGGTGGGGAACAGAAGTAAGAACACTTCAAGAAAGGGTCCACCAATCATTGTTGTGCAGCAATAACCCCACCCCTCAACAACCCTGGGCTAATCTGAAAGTCCTACTCCCAAATCAGGACCTTTTTACCCGGGAAAATGTGGACCCAGGAAATTTAAATTACTCTAGTAAAATTGTGTCGAAATGCACAGGAACCTTCAGAATCCTAATTTATAATGGCTGAAAGTTCCTGCAATGGAAAAGGGGCTACAGCCCAGAAGAGGAAGGAATGTTGCTAAGATTAGGTAATCTCGGACTTGTTGAGAGAAACAGGCCTTGTTTCTGTAGAAGAAACCCATCTTAGATTTTAATTTAGACACAAAATTGTTAATGTGCTCATTGAAAGACAGTTTATCATCTAAGATCAGACCAAGGTACCTATAAGAATTGACCATTTGAATTGCTGTCCCAATTGTAGTTTTAATTGTAGGGATAACAAATTGTAATGATTTACCTAATGAAAACAACATGAGCTTAGTTTCTCCATCATCTAAAACGTGTTTGAGCTGAGTCAGATGTAATGGAACCTGATTAAAAGTAGATTAATCAGGATTAATCAGGTAGATTAATCAGATTTAAAAGTTTGCATAAGAGCAGTAAATGATAGTATCATCTGTATAGAAACGGCTTGTGATAACATAACATAAAAAAGGAATAAAAGAAGTTCAAGAATTGAGCCCTGGGGAACACCCTTAGTGAAAGGTGGTTCTGCAAAGTATTTATGCAAGGGAGTTGAATTCAAATGCATGCAAAACTGATCAGATCTATATTTCTAAAAAGTTTGAAAATCATTTTGTTTTCATGTATCAATATGCATTACTTAGTGTTGGCACAATGCATAAAACCCCAATGAAATACATTCAGGTTTGTAGTTGTAACAAGATGAAATGTGACAAAAAGTTGTAAAAATGATGAATACTTTTGCAAAGTACCGGATATGGCTTTACTGTCACTAACTAGATTGGGATGAAGCTTCTCTTCTTTCAGAAAACGTGTATAAAGTTTAGAGCTACTGGGGCATCATCCACATGTTTTTTTTTCACTTCCCATATTTGAACAAAAACACAGAATTTCCAGAAAAGTATAGTCAGAAAAAAATTACATGTAGTTTTTATAAACATTTCCTGATCTCAGTTGCAGTTTTATATAGAATTAAACTACAAATGTCTGTTTGGTGAAAAGTGAAAGACTTAAAATTAATAACATTGTGTATCATCTTTTTAACACTATGTTTAGCAAAGAGTAGAAATAAACAATATGTGGCACAGCAGTTGCATAATTGTTGAGAAAATGTATTTCAAAGAAAGTGTGGAAGTGGAACACAATTGGAAATCATATTCAGATACCCCCAGAGAACTGTATTAAAAGTCTGTTATAATCTTAGCTGCTCCAATACCTTAAAAAATGTAAGAATTGTAGCGTTCAGTGAATATCTGTTTTGACTGATGTTTTGATGCCGTTTCCGTATTTTTATTGATCCCTCTCAGGCAGAGCCTGGAAAGTCAAAGGTCAACCCTGAGTAATGGAATCTGTAGCCTGTAGTGACTGCAGCAACGACCTGTTGACCTGCCCATTGTCCTGTCAGCCACAGGTTCATTAGCCTGACAGGTTGAGGTGAGTATGATCAGGGCTTCCTTGTCATATACAGCTCTCTGAGGAATGTTACATCCTTACTAATGCACGGCCTGGAGGGGCTCCTAAAGGCCAAAGCTCCTTAAGTCAAAGCAAGGCATAAATTCTGCCTGATGTGGAAGGAATCTGTGTTGAAACACGTGTTGTGACACAGTTGAGTAATGTTCAATCTATATTTGTCAAACAATTACCATTTATTCTCTGTTAGAAGACTAAACATAGAAGGAAAGCCCTGATGTTTTCTTCACATGCAACCACAGTTTATTACCCATGAGTTTTTATGAGGACCGTCGACACAGCGCATGATATACAACCAGTTCAGGCATTCACTGCACTCAGATCCAAAGAACATCTTCTCCTCTTTGTGTAATAATGCTCTGAAATGGTTTCATTAACGACACCTTTGGGGGTGCCAACTCAGGAGAAAATTACAGTCTCATGCAAAGCTGCTCTGCTTTTGACATTTATCCTCTAACAACTATCAATACTATATCTGCTCGTAGTTTAACAGACTCAAAACGTTCATGGTGGTGTCTCCCAGAAGACCAACTGACCAAAGGAGAGTTCAGTCTCCAGACCCAGTTTAGTTTCCTCTCCACGCCTGCAGAGGATACTTCACCCACCTCCTGTTTACGCCGTAAACTAAAAGGTCGACGAAAGTGATGGGGACAAAGAAGCAAAATTCCTGGATTATGCACATTTTTAGAAGGATGACCCCACTTTTGTAAACTGGGATCATCCTGCTATTGTAGATGATTTGGAGGAAAAAAGAACAACTGCACTCGGGTCTGAGGACGAAATCACCAATGCTTAAGAGGTTGAACCCTTTGTAATACCTACAAAAGCAATCTATCTGAAGTCTTTATTTATTTTTTATTGGATCAATAAGGTCTATATCATTGTTTTTTTTCCAGGGCTACGGATACAGCTCTCTGTAAAACTAAAAGACGACTTGCACCCATGTAGGGGACAAAGCAAACATGTCGAAGATGATGCTTTGGTCAAATAAGAACAAATTTGAACTTTTTGGCCTACACACAAAACATTCTGTGTCATAAAACCAACATTGCACTTCACCCTGAATACACCTCTGCCATGGTGACTTATGGTGATGGCAGCAACATTTGTTGAGATGCTTTTCTTTAGCATGGACAAGGAAGCTTTTTGGCCTTGTTTAGAAAATGGATGGAGCTAAATACAGGGCACTACTGGAAGAAAACCTGTTAGAGGCTGCAAAATAATTTTTTTTTTTTTTTAAGATTTATGTGGCACTAGTGACCTGTAGTGAACCGTAATTTCGCAGGAAAGATGGTAAAGAGAGAAGAGGAAGACATACAGCAAATGGCCTGAGATTGGGAATTTAACCCAGGACTACAGCGTTGAGGGCTAAAGCCTATGCACATGGTGCGCCTGGACCACCAAACTGAACCACCAAGCACTCTGGAGGAGACAAATTTATCTTGCCACCACATACAGTGAGACAGTAAGGGAGGTTGGAGACCTGCAGGACAGAGTGGCATCTTAGGTTCACCAAGTATCCATAGCAACCATTTATTATAGAAGGTGTCATCCACATCTTTACCAGATGTGCCAATAATTTGGAGAGGCTGTATATACGCGGGTTTGAGTGTATCCAAGTTAATCATTTCAAATGTTAATACAAGAGAAGATAACATCACTTTAAGGTACGTCAGATTGTGCTTAACAAAAGAAACCTTGGCTCAGGCTCCCTTATTCTTTATTGTGTTCCTTTATAGTAACACTCAAATTTGAATTAATGAATCATCTAACCCAAAATAAGCCCAAAGGATTTTTTAGGCCATGCTGAATAGACTGGGCGGAGAGACAGGGCATGGGTCTGTTATGACCTTGTTGCATGCTCTGACGGATCTTACAGTGTCCTCTCCTCTGCTCGAAGGAGGTACGGCTGATTGATGGACTCTAATCAGCAGCAGACAGACCAGCTACAGGAAACATCTCCCCATCACGTTTACGGAAACCAGCTCTTCTCCAGAGACTGGCTGATAGCTGCAAAGGGAGAGGGGGGAAGGAGGCAGAAAACAATAGAATTCTCAGTTTTTTCTGCAAAGAAAATCAGCAGACTGTCAGCTCCCTACCAAACAAAATATGACTTAATGATCTGCTGCCAAACAGCTAGGCGAAACATCACAGATGTGGAAATATTGATTGCCTTTGAAACCACTCCCCAAGATTTGTTTTGGGGAAAAAGCAACTAATTGATTTCCTGCTGCGCTTTGTGTTAACTTTGACAGTTAAATAGGAACATGCATGACATTGTAATTTTTAAATATTTTGGTACATGCAGTGAGGAGAGAGACCAAGTTGGCTGAAAACATGGCAGACAGCAGCTTCTTTCTGATCAGCTCCGAGTGATCCATAATTAATGTACAGATGTCAGATTTAGGTCCATAAGTCCTTTTAACTGTATTTGCCAAAATAGATGCACAGAATTTTGTGCCAGATCAAATTTTCCCTTTCAGAGGTCACCACAGCAATCATCTGTCTCCATCTAACCCTTCTGCCTTTCTTCTCTCACACCTACTACCTTCATGTCCTCTTAGACTCCACCCATAAATCTCCTCTTTAGTCTTCCAATATGCCTTCCGTCTGGCAGTTCCAGCCTCAGCATCTTTCTACCAATGTACTCAACACTGTCTGGCCTGTCTGGCTTTATCTCCAACACATCTAAAATGAGCTGTCCCTGTTATGTATTGATTCCTGATCCTATCCATCCTCGTCACTGCCAATGAGAACATCAACATCTTAATATTTGTTACCTCCAGCTCTGCCTCCTGTCTCTCCCTTATTTCCACTGTTTCACAGGTCTCACAATTATCTCTCACACCTGACACTTTTCTTCACCCGTTCCCACCTGCTCAGGCATGTTTCTTCACCTCTTTTCCACACTCACCATTGCTCTGGACTGTTGACCCAAAGTACTTAAAATAATACACCTTCTTTATATGTTCTTTGTAACCTTACAGCTCCCCTTGGGTCTCTCTCTGAGTCACACACATATATTCTGTCTTGCTCTGGCTAACCCTGAATTCTTCTCTTTTCCAGGTCAAACGTCCATGTCTCTGAAATTTCCTCCACCTGTGCCCTGCTCTCACCACAGAACACAATGTCCTCTGTAGACATCATAGTCCACAGAGGTGCTTTAAAAGAGTAATAAAATCACCCAGAGGATATTTGAGCCGACAGTTTCAGTTTCTGTTTAAGATGAATCCAGGTTGAAGGTGCAGAGTAAAGAAATCTGTAAGGGCGCAGTGCGTGGGATAGCGGTAGAGTGCACGACCCATATATGGAAGCTTCCACCCTGCTTGTTTCTAAAAAATAAACCAAATTTTATCCCAAGGTTCTTCAAAAAATTATCATTGGGAGCTTTAAAACTATGGCTTTCATCAATTATTATACCAAGATATTTGTAGGAGGACACAAGATCAAGGCTACATTCACACTGCAGGCAAATGTGCCCCAAATCCAACTTTTTTGCCCATACGTGACCCATATTCGACTTTTTCATGCCAGTCAGAATGGCCCAATTCTGATTTTTTCACATCTCTTCAAATCCGAATTGTGCCACTTTCATAAGTGGTACAACATCCTGCCTTCAGAACGATCATGTTGGACTTTTAGTCTCAGATCATGTTTTCCTCGCCAAGGCCCAAAGTAGGTTTCTTTGGTACAACAGACTGGCTAGTTCAGAAGAAAATCAAGGACTATCTCATCCCTTAGCCCTGAACTGACAAATAGGAGCATGCTCATCAACAAAATAACTAAAACTGTCATTACAACATTTCCATGCCAGATCAACACCATCTATTAATAAAATATGGTCCCAATTAAAAGGAAGAACTCATGAATAAAAGCTTGCTCGCTGAAATGCTTCGGGTGGCTTTTCTGCACAATTTGGGGCTTTGAGCAAAGGAATGTTTGTATCCCTGATAGCACCAACAACACAATGATCACTAAGATAATTTGCAAATACTCCCAAAGCAGAGGCAAATTTGTAATTAGAAGATCAATCTGAGTTAAATTAGTTGGGACATTTATAGGAACATATAGAGTAGGACATTCAATTAATATGGGTGAGGTTAAAAGATTAACAATGAGCTTAATTTCTTTAAATTGTAGTTGTGATAAGTGTTGTAGTAGAGACGATAATGTTTCCTTGCTGGATAAGGGGGGCTCTGTAGCACCCAACTACTGTTAAGATCTGACCACCAGAAAGATCAACATTTAAAGCCAGGATTGCTTCATTAGCTGTAGTTGTCCAGTCATCTGAAGGCACCTAGTGGCCACACAGAGCCTGTCTATACTCCTCCATAAAAGCCACACAACTTTCTTCCATTTTTAGGTTTCACCACTTTGTCCTCCGCTCTGCCACTGTTCTCTTCACCTTCCTCACTATCAGATTCATTTTAAACACCACCACCTTACACAACATCTCCTACCCCACTCTTATAAGTCACCTGGAGTTCCTGCCTCTTCTGAAAGAAAATATTCACTACAGCCATTTCCATCCTCTTTGCAAAGTCTACAACCATCTGTCTGTCTGCATTCCTGTTCTGGATTTTAAACTTGCCCATCACCTCTGTTCCCTGCTTCAACATGTCCATTGAGATCTGCACCGATCACCACTCTCTCACCTCTGGCCATAGTCTACATCACTTCATCTAACCTGCTCTAGAATTTCTCCTTCTCTAACTCACATCCTACCTGTGGGGCAAAAGCAATAACATCAATGAACATCACATCTTCAGTTTCTAGCTTCAGACTCATCACCCTACCTGACACTTATTCACCTCCAGAACATTCCTGACAAACTCCTCCTTCAAGATAACTCCTACACCATTTGTCTTCCCATCCACACCATGGTAGAACAGCTTGCACGCTGCTCCTAAGCTTCTAGCTTTGCTGCCTTTCCACCTGGTGTCCTGAACACACAGAATGTCCAATGTCCTCCTGCATCATGTCAGCCAACTCTCTATCCTTTCCTGTCATAGTTCCAACAATTGAAGTCCCTGCTCTCAGTCCTAGATTCGTTGTTAACCTGGGTCTCAATCGATCTGGTATGGAGAAGATGTTCTTGACTTGCATGGTAGATTTGGCAAAAGTTTTACCCTGGATGCTCTCTACATTAATCTAGGCTTGGGACCGGCACAAATAGGACACTGTCCCACCTTTGAGGTTGCGTTAAAAACATGGTTGCAGGCCACAAGGGCCAATTCTAATCTTGCCAATGGGAGCTCTAACTTTTATACCACAGTCTCTCCTTTTATACAATACTGAGAAGTGGAAACTGATGGTGGAGGCCTACAAACACCTTATGATTAAGATTGTAAGGAAACATGCAGAGGTGATACATGTGGTGCTATCATTGTCATAGTATGGTCAAAAATCAGCAGGGAGCTGATGAGACGTGCCTTAGTTTAAGAATGCAGAAGGCTTATATTTGCCTTCCTGATGAAAGTGGTTTGTGAATGGTGTTGGAGATCCTGGAGATCATAAGGTGTTCTTATTCCAGCGTAAAGGTTTGGAGGGGCCACAAATCTAGTGGATTTAGTTGCATCTTTAATGTATTTTTTATTGAGGCAAGCAGACTCCAGTGGCTTCAGCTGCACATTTATTACACCAACCTAAGACCAGTTCTTATCTTAATGTGAGCAAGAGCAAGATGGAGCATTTTTGACATTATTCAGACAGCACCAAGGCTTACATAAACAAACACAGATATCATAGAGAACAAAGACCTGTTATTGATGTAATTTTATATTAAGCAGGTAAACAGGTTTTTTTATGGAGGAAGGATGTAAAGACCACGCTAAGGACATGCTGTAGTCATTTTCTCCAAAAAAAAAACAAACAGTCAGTGTTTTATCTTAATTACTTAGAGTTTCCTGGTAATGTTTGATTGTATGAGGCAGACATTTATTACCTGAGCAAGCATATGTTTTCCATGTTAGCTGATTTTCCTGCTTACATCCTTCTTTTCATGCATCTCGATGAAAAGCATCTGTCCCGTCAGAATTTGTTTTGCCCTTTGTGTCCTTGCCAAATGGCTCTTCTATCTCTGACAGGGAGACACCCCTCCCTGTTGTTACGCATTTTAGGATGAGCAAGGCAGTGAGTTGCCTTTGCTCTGTGTATGAATAGACCGATGTGTCTGCCTAGCTGGAATGCTGAGAATTGTTTGCATTTCGGGCACGTGAAAGCTTATCACTCAGTCTTTTTATCTGCACAGCTTATCCTTAACCCTGAATGAGTCCGGGCATCCCCCAAAGTCTCCATCCCCCTCTGATCTTGATCTTGCTGTCATGTCTCCCCCCCGCCCTCAGCAGGGTGGACTTGTGCAGTGATACTTGCATTGATGTGCGAGGGGCAGAGCTGCTGCCCTTTAATTTGAGTTTTTGTCTTTACTGCCGTCATAGGGTTTTTCACCAACATTCAGTCAAACATACTGGGATTGTGCACAATTTTGCATTAGGAGTTGTGTATTCAGAGGTCTCTCCAGGAGTAACCTTACCTTTCACTGTGCATGAATGGAAGAACAGTGAAGCAGGCTCAAACGTGTCTGCTCAGCCCTAATAATAAAGGCCCTCGGGATTGTTCTCAACTCAAGCTTTCCATTTTAAAAGCATCCAGTTTCCTTAAATGCTCTTCATCAATGGCGGCAGATGATACTCTGTGTTTTGCTCCATTTAACAATAAATGGTTTAAATGTGAGATGTGAAGTCTGATCTTTCAACACAGGCCTGTGGATCATAGGTCATGTACAAAGATTGGCCCCAGTTGATAAAGGTGCCACCACCCAAAACAAAAACCAACAAAGGCAGGAAGGACTGTGCTGGTGAACCACACCCCAAGGCCAAACCATTGCATCTACTGCACACAAAAAGTGTCAGCTAAGTATGGTGGCAACTGTTTTTCCTGTTTTGGTATTTACTTCCAAATGAACCACCTGAAGTAAACACTGAAAGATAATCAAAAAGGTGAATGTTGACACAGTTGGCCGCTGTTTGGTGGGGGATAAACCATAAATCTTGCTTGAACACTCACTCAAAAAACAACCCAAAAAAACCCCGCAAAATACAATATAAAAAAATCCACAAAGTTACATTTGACTTAAATCACATGTTTATGATTGACTAGAAACTCCTGTAATTATTATTTAAAATACTTTAACTAATTGTTGAATACAAATGAAGTGAGGTTCTGTTAAAATGTTAACAGTTCATATCTTAGCTGCAGTACATAATTCTCTTAAAAATCACCCACTGGTATATAATGTTTGTAACAATAGTTAATTTAGAATTTATTTATACCATTTAAGATAGGGGAGTACATGTTTCATTGAGTTGCAATATTTAAGTAATTTTTGTTTTATTTCATGTTTTATTTTGTGTGTGTGTGTGTGTGTGTGTGTGTGTGTGTGTGTTTTCTAGGGTGCCATCTCGTCCCCACTATATATGACATAAGCCTTCATTCAAACTAATAAAGGCCACATTCAAACTCTTGGAAAATCTGCTTCAGGTTTTGGTTGTTGTGCCACCTCAAGATTATGAGAGGCTCTTAGCTGGCCATCCCTTTAAGAACTTTTTGGAAGAGTCCCTGAATCCATACCAATCAGCCAATACCAACGCCAATTAGCGTTTTGTGTTTGTTTACTGTTTCTCAGTCAGGTGTTTTCTGTTCCTCCAGGCCAGTAGTTTACTTCTGTTAGTTGTTATTTGAGTTATATTGAGTCTTGTGTTTCATGTGTTTTATGTTTTCCTATAGATCTGTTTTCCCTGGGTTTTGTTAATTAGTTAGTTTCTTTTTCCTCCTCATGCCTCTGTTTTCCTCTGCTGTCACGTCTCATTAGTTGCAATTAGACACATTCCCTCAGCCACCCTGCAGCCTGGTCCACACCTGTTACATGTTTCCCCTGATTACCTGCCTCCCGGTTTCATTGGTTCACACTCCACTTCCCTCAGTTAAAAAACCTGCTGGTTTTCATTGTTCCTCGTTGTTTCCTACTGTTTACATCCCTGATGTTACCGGACTCCATGTCCATGTCTTTGTTCTGGCTTCCCATGTAAGTTATTATTATTATTAAAAGAATAAATTTTTAACTCACCAGGCTGCTCCTGAGTGATCATCTGCACTTTGATGAGGCTGAGGGCCACCACTGACCTTATTGTGTGAAACCCATTCTAAAAGTGGAATATGTAAGGCATTTCTATATATATATATATATATATTATAATTGTTAATGGGTAGTTACTCTAACTGGAAACACTTAGCAAGTTCTGTTCTCACTTTGTGTTCCACACAGGAAGATCACTGGTGGTGCACTGCTTCCTTCCTCCATTTCTCATGTATATAACTAACTATGCTAATACTGTATTTTTTAGGCTGGATCTGGTTTAGCATGATAGATGTCCAATTTGATCTATGCCCCTCTCAGAATATTCTTTAGCTTCAGTGGATTAACACTAAATTCATACCAAAGAGCAGGGGTGGGTCCAATTCCAGTCCTCGAGGGCTGGTGTCCTGCAACTTTTAGATGATCACTGTAAGTGGAACTGACTGCATTGTATAGTCCACTGTATGATTATATTCTGTGCAAACGTTTCAAACCATTGTATACTTTTTATTCTTCTAAGGACCCTGACTTTCTTGGAGTCTTTGAATATCCTTCATCAATAGAGTTTCAAACTTTTCATTGAAATTTGGCTGCTTTTTCTTTTGTACAGTTCAACACTGCCTTAAAAATGAGGAGTGTGGAAGTGTACAAGTGGAAGTGAAAAGTAAACTGTGTCTGAAAAGTTGACTCTGTAAGAAATATGGAAAAAAACAACAAAAACTTAAAGCAGGTCCTGACAGATGTATAATGCTACCCTCAATCATTTGCAGTATGCTGGGTTTCAGTTGAAGCCCTTTGAGATGACTTCTTTTAATGCTAAATTACTCCTTTAGGTTTCAAATGGAGGCAAAATTGATATTTCTCATTGGATCAACAGCAAAAAAGCTGAGAAGCTTTTGGTAAGAAGTTGCTCCCATTTAAAGTTGTTAATTTGGTGAGTTTGATATTTTTTAGATGCTCACTCATGTGTTAAAGAGTATTTTTATGCCTTAATATTTAATGGATTAGACTTGGCAGACTTAAAGAAAAAACATTCTTTGCAATTGTTAGCTAATGAACAAGCAAAAAGTGGACAAAGAAAAAGTTAATTCTGAAGTATTTATTGTAGTGCACTTTCAGAAAATGGAGGATGTGAGCTACACGGTGGAAGGCCCTTTTCAATTTCTGTCCCAGAAGGTGCTGCAAATCAGACTAGTCTTTGAAGTTTAAGAGGGTGTGTTCTGCTGTGGTGTCTAGTGCATAGTAACCCAGAGCCAATAAAAGGCTGTAATAAAGCACCATGTCAAGCAGCTCACAGTGATTTAATTTAAGAGGGGTTATTGTTAAAATACATTTAAAAAAACTTCACATATAACCAGTAAAGACTATTGACTTTTACAGTTGTGGAGTCACATAGTAAAACATTCTGATATGTTGGCATCGTGTAAACTGATCACACAGATGCAACTATTATTTGATAAGGCACGATGTAAGAAAAGTCAAGTTTCATATTCAGCGCAAAATTAGACAACATTTCTCTTGTGCCATGCTACCACTCCAGTACAACTGATTGTGATTTGATTGCATTGAGCAAAACGGTTGATGTTTTTCTTGTGGTTAACAGGAGATGAATTATGTGTTTGAGCTGAGGTGCGAAGGTGCAGACAGCAGTTGTCTCAGTTAATTTATGTGTATGTGAATGTTGGGTGGAAATACTTGCTCACCCTGGTGACCTGGAGGAGGTGCAGAACACTTTATATGCATACAGAACAGTATTATAAGCTTAAATGTGAGAACAAATATTTGCAGTGCCACACATACACAAATGGCAACAAATGGGTGGAAACAAAAACTGGTTGTTAATATCGACCTGGTTTTATATATTGGACCGATACCAATAAAATGACTAACATCAGCCCATACCGATGTTATTGCAGATATATCGTGCATCCATAGTTACCTTACAACCACAGACATTAATGTATTTTATAGATTTTGTTGCAGTAGATCGACCAAGTAGCATATAATTGTTAAGTACGAGGAAATTTTTTCTTACAAATAAAAATGTCATGAGTCAAGCATAATTTAGCTGTCCTGGTGTGAATACTTATTGCTGCAATTAAAGCTGTAGGCTTTGCTGTATGTCTTTACCAGCTTTGCACGTCTAGAGAATCATCAGTCAGATTGGACAAAGAGAGTCTGTTTATATTGGTTTTTCAGTCTGGTCACATATTCTCTGCTGTCTTTAGGTTTTGACTGGGTTATTCCAACACTTGTAGCTTTGCTTGTATTTTTAATGGATGTAATGCTGCTGGAAGGTGAACATTTCCTCCAGTTTTAAGTCTTTGTTAGTCCCTAATAGGTTTTCATCCAGGATTGCCCTGTATTTAGCTTTATCCAACTCCACATCAACTCTGAGCACAGCATGATGCTGCAAGCACCATCTTTCATGATGGGCATGTTTCTGGGTGATTTGCAGTGTTTGTTGTCTGTCCAGGAAGTCCGAAGGCATTCATATATTTCTCATTTGAGAGAGCTCCTTTTTTCACACATTTACTGGGTCCGCTACATGGCTGGAGGTATACCTCTAACAGACCCTCCTATGGCTTTTTTTAAACAGTGGTTTTCTTGCAGCCATTCTTCATTAGAGGCCAGATTTGTGGGGTCCAAAACTAACAGCTGTACTATAGACAGATTCTCCCAGCTGAGCTGTGGACCTCTGCAGCTCCTCCAGAGCTGGCCTTCTTGGTTTCCTCTCTTAATAATGTTCTCCTTGCCCAGCCAGTCAGTTTTGGTCAAAGGTTATGTCTTTGTAAGTTGTGCCATATTCTTTTCATTCTCAGATGGTGGATTGAATAGTGATCTGTGAGATGCTTTAAGCTTAGGATATAATTTAATAACCCAACCCTCCTTTAAACATCTCCACAACTTTATCCCTGCTGTGTTCCTTGGTCTTCGTGATCCTGTTTTTGCACTTGTGTTCTCTAATAAACTTCTGATGCAGTTTTTGATGTTTATAATAAAACTGTTAAATACACACAGACACACTTTACTGATTGAGTGACTTATGAAGGCAATACGTTGCACTTCATATTGGGGTATCAGAGTAATAGGGTCTGATTACAAATGCATGCCATACTTTTCTTTGAAATAAATTTTAAAAACCATGTATCTGTTTTCATTGTGCACTACTTTTTTTAAGTCAGTTAAATGGCTCCTTCACTCAGCCCTAAATCTAAATGAAGAACATTTGGACCAACACATTATAGAGACTGAAATTCTCCAGGGCTTTGTCCAAATATTTTGCCAGAGTCCCTGCTTCTTTTTGGAGGCAGTATATCTTCACACACAAGGCTCAGAAGAGTGACACGTGGCGCTGACATTGACTTTAGGCTTGTTTTGGAATCATTAAAGGCCAATTTGTCAGCATTCAACATGGGCCAGACACAGAGATGAGTTTCAAGGGGCCTCACATCTGGACCTTTTGTGTTTTAATAGTGTCCCGCTTCCTCTTTTAGAACCCTGAAGTACATGTATAATGAAAAGGCCACGTTCCACAGCCAGTTGCTTTAATTTCATTAGTGCGCCCTGGCTGTGTGACACTTATGAAAACACAGCCTGTCCCTGCAGGGTCATTCCAAATCTGGATGCAGTCCTCTTCTTACTCTAACCGCATTGCATGGTAATAATCATTAGATGTAATATGTTGTTGTGTTTGTCCGCTGTGCATGTTATGGAGCACTGCAGCATTTTTAAAGCAGCATAAATTGTGCAGTCAGTAGAGATGGAGGGACATTCAAGGCAAGGCTATGCTGTGGTCTGATAATCAGTCACCAAAAGGGCAGCTTGATTAAAGGAAATGGACGGAGTGGAAACTTTGAATGTGTATTTTCAGGTGTGCTTTCAATCTGGGTGATAGCGACAAAGGAGCAGATGCTGAAACAATCATGGCAAGTCAGAGGATGTTTTTTTCTCCTACTTTTAACCCTCTTCCCTCCACCCCCGCCTCGTGATTGCACATCAAAATTGTCGACAGAGTGTAATGGTCTGATTTATTGTTTGCGCTCGTAAAAGAAGTTTTCAGTTTTTAAAGGAGTCGGGCGTCTGGCTGAGAGAGAATTGTTGTTAAAGGAACAAAATTACCTTTTATTGCTGTATAAATTTCCACACAGTTCTAGGTTTTACGGGGTCCTTCTAAAGTATTCATACCCCTCGAACCTTTGTGACAGAACAGCACACACTGGTGCATTCTTGTGAAGAAGGAAAATACTACAAAGTACTACATACATTTTCCTTTTGCAAAAATAAAAATCTGAAACATGTGGCATATTTATATTCAGCTCCCTGAGTAAATACTTTGTAGAACCACCTTTCATTGCAATTTCAGCTGTAATCATTTGGAGTATCTCTCGACCAACTTTGCACAACTAGAGACAGAAACCTTTGCCCATTCTACTTTGCAAAATAGCTCAAGTTCAAGATTAAAGGGAGTCTCCATGAACATAAATTTTTAAGTCTTTCTTTAGATTCTCAATTGGATTTAGGCCTGGACTTTGACTAGAGAATAGAAAACATTAATGTGTTTTTATCTAAACTATTCCAGGTGATTTGTTGTTAGGTATTTTGAGCAATGCTTTATGGAGTTCATGAAGGGTCAAAAGAAAATCTAACATATTTGTTTTCTCAGTGGGAAATGATGGAAGTTGAATATTAGTTTAACAAATATTGTATTTCCTAGTAGTTTTGATTATACTCTGGTGTATAGAACTCATATCCTCAAGCAGTGACATCTGATGTTAGAATCGGAGTTCTATTATTTCATTAATGAGATGTTATAACTGATATTAAAGTTGTTACATGTTGCATCAACAATGTACAGTGTTGTGAGGTATGTTAATCTCATATATGGGCAGTGTTAGCTGTTTACATGAACGCCCACCCAGGAGACACCATTAAATGTAGTTTCAACCACCCACCCTTATTTTATTAAAATTATATTTTTACAATATTATTTTGTGAATTAGAAATCAATACCCTTTTGGACAATTGATTTTTAATGTTGTTAACTAGCAATCACAGTGGATAATTCTGAAATGGAATCATGGACTACTGAAATTGGTGCAGAGGAATGTTTATTGCCCTCTCACAAAACGGTGAACGAAGGGCGAATGAATGGACAGTTATCAAAGGGAAAAATAGCTTATTTAGCTATTCCTTAAAGTCACACACATACCTTTAACTACCATTACTATAAATATTAATGTATGTATGAGTACCAACGATGCATTATGCCTGATATGTGTTGACGCCACACATTAAGGTAAAGCTTGTTGTAACTTTAAGTGCAGTGCTCTTTGACCTCTAGGGGGGCAAGTTGTGAAGTGCCTCAGTAGCATTTAAAGAGACCGCACCAAAATATGTTGCTTTCAGACACACCTCACAACAAGGGTAAAATAGGGGCCTGTGGAACCACAATAACAAGGAATATAGACCAAAGCATTGCAGTTCCATTTTATATAGGCCACAACTGAAAGATTTAAGTATGAAAATAAAGAATCTGATAGCATGATATGTTCCCTTTTAAATCCGCTGTCACCGATTGGGGTTTTAACACTGATTTTAATTTGGACAGTCAAATTAGAAGAGTCGTAGAGTCTTGCTTTTATCACTTAAGATGATTCTCAAAAGTGAAATCTTTCCTGTCCAGGAAACTCTTTGAAACAGTAACCCATTTTTATTTTTTTTTGCCCTGCTTAGATTATGGTAATGGACTTTAGGTTGGAGTGAGTCAGTCCTTGCTCTCTCGTCAGCAGATGGGTAAAAATACTGCTACAAGTCTCGTAACTGATCTCTGTTCTGGCCTCTATCCACTGGTTGCGTGTGCATTTTAGAGTTCATTTTAAAATTCTAAATTTAGTTTTTAAATGACCTTGCCCCGCTGTCTCTCTCTGAGCCTCTTCACCCTTGCTTACCATCTTTGGTCTCTCAGGTTGGCCGAACAGCAGCTCCTGCAGGTACCAAGGTCTGGGACAGGGGTCGGCAACCCCACAGCCTCCTTTTTGTGTCTCCCTTGGCTTTGACAAAAGTTAAAAAAAAATTAAAAAAAATTTAATTATTTATTAATTTCTTTCATTTATATATTTTCTATTATTTTGATCCATGGTAATGTTGGAGTTTGAGGTGATACATTAATGTTGGCTTCTAAAAATACTTTTTATAAACTGTCAATCAATCTGTAGCTCTCACCTTTACCTGCAGGTCGCTTCTTGAGGTTGGGAACCCCATGGTAAGCTAACCATGAATACATCACTTAAAAGAAAAATCTCTAAAAAAAACAGAGTTTAATTCTGCATGGGCATATTCCTTTGCCTTTACTGCCAACGACCCTGGCTTGCCTGTGTGTAAGAAATAAGCAAACAATAAAAAACGTAACGTTGAAAGACATGTTCAAATATTCACCACCCTGATCGGACTCATCTCTGATGGTGACGAGTCCGCGTACAGATGGGAGGTGGACCATCTGTTGGACTGGTGCAGCCAGAACAACCTTGAGCTCAACGCTCTAAAGACAGTGGAGATGGTTGTGGACTTCAGGCAGAACCCAGCCCCACCTGCCCCCATCACCCTCTGTGACTCCACAATTGACAATGTGAAATCTTTCTGCTTCTTGGGAACCATTATCTCTCAGGATCTCAAGTGGGAGCCAAACATCAGCTCCCTCATCAAGAAAGCCCAGCAGAGGATTTTCTTCCTGTGGCAGCTGAAGAAATTCAACCTGCCAAAGACTATGATGGTGCACTTCTACACAGCCATCATTGAGTCCATCCTCACCTCCTCCATCACCATCTGGTACGCCGCTGCTACAGCCAAGGATAAGGGCAGGCTGCAGCGTGTCATTCGGTCTGCTGAGAAGGTGATTGGCTGCAGTCTACTGTCGCTCCAGGAACTGTACACCTCCAGGACCCTGAAGCGGGCAGGGAAGATTCTGGCTGATCCCTCCCACCCCGGTCACAGGCTCTTTGAGACTCTCCCCTCTGGCAGGAGGCTGCGGTCCATCCGGACCAAAACCTCACGCCACAAGAACAGTTTTTTCCCATCTGCCACCAGCCTGGTTAACAAAGCCCGGAAACCACCCTGACACTGTCCCTTTCCCCCACAACCCCCCTTTTTTGCTGACAGGACACCTGTAACCTGCAACTCTATGCGTTACATTAACGCTCAGCTTGGACTCCTGCTTTACTTGCACTGCCATACTTGCACAATGATCATCTGCACTGTTGTACTGCTCTCGCACCCAATACTGCTCTATATTTACTCTCACTCACTTAAAACTGTGCACATATATTTATATTATATTGTAGATATGTTTATACTGTTTAATTTGTATTGTATTGCACCGACTACGCCAAAACAAATTCCTTGTATGTCCAAAAACGTACTTGGCAATAACGCTTTTCTGATTCTGATTCTGAAAAAAACAAGCACTAAGCATTTTCTGAAAAGTACCCAACTGAAGATGAGCAAAAAAGAGCTATTTCAGAACTACTAGGAAAAGTTGAGCAGAGCAAACATACTTTCAAGAAGTGGATCAACTCTCGCTTACAACAGCTGCCAGTTTTGTGGGCAGCTCATGAGATTGTAAGGAGGGTAAGCCGTTCACAGAAGGAGAATACTTGAATGAACTTCATAAAGTCCTAATATCGCTCCCTCCTTACAAATGTTTGTAACCGTGGACTTCTGGGCTCTGTGAAGTTAGTTTTAGGTTGGATATTCATGCTCCATGGATTCAGCTGAGACTTCCTCCTGTTTGATCTGATGTAGGCAGTCTGATTACGGGCAGCTGCCCTGTGCCTGCTCACTCCTCCTGCAGATGGTGGTTTGCTTATGGACCTTTAATATATTTCCGAACCAAACTCGCTGTTTCTTGGTGGTATTGTTTTGTGTTTTTTGAGGGAAAGGTTTATGCGTCTGAACAGCTGATTTTATGTGTAATCAGCTGATTTAAGTAGTTATTAAATACAGCGCATCGCCTGTGTGTAATTCAGAAATCTGATGTGTCCTCTTTCTTTTCTTTCAGCCTCCAGGCATGGTTTATTATTTGTTAATAGTCAAATTATATTTCTGTTTTCATTGTGGTCCTTTAAATTATTGTAGTCGCTTTTGAGTTTTATTAACCTTTACCTGTACCACCTCAGCGAAAACATTCTCATTTGTCCTGGTCCCATGGCCACGTCACGTCACACGTAGTCTCTACTCAGCCTGATCGTACCTGCTCAGGAGAAGGGACTAAAACTAGATACCAGTACTGAAAAAAACTGTAGTGGAAACGCTCGCAAAGCGAGCTGAGTGGAGTCGAGTAGGGCCAAATCGAACCAGTGGAAGAAAAGCTTTGTCCCTGTCTACTTATAAAACTCATCTTGATACCAATTTTTATTTCTTGGCTTTTTATTGGTTTATTGTTTTTATTGTTTTTATTGAGTTTAATCTTTTATCGTTCTTATGCAAATTTTTATATGCCTTTTCTTTCAAAGCATGTTTATAGTTTGCAATTATGTGCAGCACTTTATTTCAGCTGTGGTTGTTCAAAGCAATTTCTAAATAGAGTTGGTGATATGGTTCGTTTAATTCAATTTTGTTAAATCAGACAACAATGAAAATAGATTAGAAAAAGGAGATGTTTCATAAAAATAGCAATAGTTAATTTATATATTGAGAGACATGCTGATTATAATATATCTTCTATAACAGATTTATTGGAATATTTGTACCTACTGAAATTGATACTCCTCATTGCTTGGTATTGTATTTGAAGGAATATATCCTGATATGTTGTAGATGAATAGATTTATGGTTGACTTATTATATATTGTACATATATGTTCCTTTTGAACTGTCTGTACACAGTCCTTTTTCGCTCTATTTGCCACCACAATAAAGAGAATGGAAAATGTTTTAAAACCATGTGTGATTTCCATTGTATTTCACAATTATCCACTACTTTATGTTAAAATCCCAATGAAGATGATGGTTAACATATATACAGTCACCAGTGATGGTTTGTTGACACTGAGCAATGAAAGGACCACATTTATCTCAGAGGGGACTGATTTACAGTTTGTTGCTGTCTGTCAAACAGCTAACAGATGGTGTAAGTAGCACAGCCTCCGACACACCGTTGCCAGCTTTTAGATACTTTGGAATCCCATTAATGTTGGGGACCACTCCTTCTGTTTGATGAGAAGGTTCACTGCTGCCCTAAATCTGTAACAGCAAGAAATTTCGTTTTTGCGTTTTTCTACTTAAATATTCACTAAACCCACATAATAAAAGTTGACTTGGTGACATTTCTAATAAAGTGCTTATACAGGTCCTTCTCAAAATATTAGCATATTGTGATAAAGTTCATTATTTTCCATAATGTCATGATGAAAATGTAACATTCATATATTTTAGATTCATTGCACACTAACTGAAATATTTCAGGTCTTTTATTGTCTTAATACGGATGATTTTGGCATACAGCTCATGAAAACCCAAAATTCCTATCTCACAAAATTAGCATATCATTAAAAGGGTCTCTAAACGAGCTATGAACCTAATCATCTGAATCAACGAGTTAACTCTAAAACACCTGCAAAAGATTCCTGAGGCCTTTAAAACTCCCAGACTGGTTCATCACTCAAAACCCCAATCATGGGTAAGACTGCCGACCTGACTGCTGTCCAGAAGGCCACTATTGACACCCTCAAGCAAGAGGGTAAGACACAGAAAGAAATTTCTGAACGAATAGGCTGTTTCCAGAGTGCTGTATCAAGGCACCTCAGTGGAAAGTCTGTGGGAAGGAAAAAGTGTGGCAGAAAACGCTGCACAACGAGAAGAGGTGACCGGACCCTGAGGAAGATTGTGGAGAAGAGCCGATTCCAGACCTTGGGGGACCTGCGGAAGCAGTGGACTGAGTCTGGAGTAGAAACATCCAGAGCCACCGTGCACAGGCGTGTGCAGGAAATGGGCTACAGGTGCCGCATTCCCCAGGTCAAGCCACTTTTGAACCAGAAACAGCGGCAGAAGCGCCTGACCTGGGCTACAGAGAAGCAGCACTGGACTGTTCCTCAGTGGTTCAAAGTACTTTTTTCGGATGAAAGCAAATTCTGCATGTCATTCGGAAATCAAGGTGCCAGAGTCTGGAGGAAGACTGGGGAGAAGGAAATGCCAAAATGCCAGAAGTCCAGTGTCAAGTACCCACAGTCAGTGATGGTCTGGGGTGCCGTGTCAGCTGCTGGTGTTGGTCCACTGTGTTTTATCAAGGGCAGGGTCAATGCAGCTAGCTATCAGGAGATTTTGGAGCACTTCATGCTTCCATCTGCTGAAAAGCTTTATGGAGATGAAGATTTCATTTTTCAGCACGACCTGGCACCTGCTCACAGTGCCAAAACCACTGGTAAATGGTTTACTGACCATGGTATCACTGTGCTCAATTGGCCTGCCAACTCTCCTGACCTGAACCCCATAGAGAATCTGTGGGATATTGTGAAGAGAACGTTGAGAGACTCAAGACCCAACACTCTGGATGAGCTAAAGGCCGCTATCGAAGCATCCTGGGCCTCCATAAGACCTCAGCAGTGCCACAGGCTGATTGCCTCCATGCCACGCCGCATTGAAGCAGTCATTTCTGCAAAAGGATTCCCGACCAAGTATTGAGTGCATAACTGTACATGATTATTTGAAGGTTGACGTTTTTTGTATTAAAAACACTTTTCTTTTATTGGTCGGATGAAATATGCTAATTTTGTGAGATAGGAATTTTGGGTTTTCATGAGCTGTATGCCAAAATCATCCGTATTAAGACAATAAAAGACCTGAAATATTTCAGTTAGTGTGCAATGAATCTAAAATATATGAATGTTAAATTTTCATCATGACATTATGGAAAATAATGAACTTTATCACAATATGCTAATATTTTGAGAAGGACCTGTATGTGGTCCCCAAATATTTTCACATCCTTCACATATACCCCAGTCGAGTGGGTAATTACAGAATTTCATTATTGTTTCATCTGGCCCTATTCGTACATACTTTGCTTGATCAACTTCTTTCGTTTTTTTCATTTTACTTTGATGTACTATAAATATTGGTAAATGATCACTTATATTGCTTATTAGTGATAATAGGCTTATTGATATATTTTGTAAAATATTATCAATTAAAGTACCACTAGTACTACTAATTCAATTTGGTTAAGTAATCACCAGATATAGATTTCTACTGGACATTATGTCTATAAAATCTGTAATCATTTTGTGCGGTCCTTTTTTGAGTAAATCAATATCAGAATCAGAATCAGCTTTATTGCCAAGTTCGTACATACAAACCAGGAATTTGCCTCTGGTACACTTTGCTCTTTTGTTCTGTTTTTGCATTACAGAATATACAAATTTACAATTTAAAATTTACAATATACAATGTACAATGCAATATTCTGCATTACAGAATATACAAATTTACAATTTTCAATGTACAATATACACATATCTAATAAAAAAGGTGCATTTGCAACATCTGTATGCTGTTGTTTTGTACTCTATTGAATGTTCATCAGAGAAACAGCCTGGGGGAAGAAACTGTCTTTGTGGCGGCTGGTTTTAGTAAACAGTGCTCTGTAGCGGCGGCCTGAAGGTAAGACTCTAAACAGTTTATGTGCAGGGTGTGTGGGGTCTGCAGAGATTTTGGCAATATTGAAATTGCTACATATTAACCAGGTTTTCCTATCATTTAATCCATCCACAAAATTTTCACATCTTTCTCTAAGATGTTCTGTCTTATAGACTGGTGCTCGAGATATACAAACTACAATAATTCAGGGGTCTGCAGTGTTCACTCCAGATTCATCTTTTCGCCTGGAATGTTAATTTTTATCTTCATGGCATATGATTGAAATCGAACCAGATTAGCTCCTGGTCCCTCCTCTGGTCCAGGTCTCGGACCCAGCCGGTGTGCCCTCTCCACATGCAATTTCTCCATCACTTCCAGTGTTTTATGAGTCAATTTATTCACAAAGTCAATCATGTTATTTTCTTCACAATTTTCTGGCACAAAGTAGATTATCATATTGTTTCTCCAGATTTGACTTTCAAGTTCCTCACATCTGAATTCTAGTTGTTTTTGCATTTGAAGCGCATGTATCAGCGGTTTAGAGGTTATCATTTCATAATCTTGGCTCTCAGCAATTCCCTGTTCAGCTTCATCCATTCTTTTTTGTGTGAAATCTGCTCATAGCACATTTAACTCTACCTTTAATGCTCCAAAACTGACTGTTGTTTCGGATTGGTATTGTCATCTTGAAAAAAACCTTTTTCAAGATGGCTTTCCTTCCAGTCCTGAAGGAAATAATCTCATAATTGGGAGATTTTAAGACCACAACACACACACACACATACACACAAAAGTTTCTAATCCCTGTCATTAACTGCTGCACAGAGAAAACCCGCTAGCCGGTCAACCATTACCCTCTCATCAGCCCTGTCCATTGTCCCTTAATGTCTTCCCCAATGTACTCTCCTTCATTAGCCACATCTCCCCAGCCATCATCGGTCTCTGTGTGTCTCTCTTGTGTAATTTTTCCTATATCTTCCACCAGGTTTTCTTTCTGAGCTTCTGGTGCATGCAGGTGGCTGTCAAATCTCATGACTGTCATGTTTGAATCAAGCAAGACCTTGGCTCATATTTAAGTGAAAAATACAGTGAGTAATGCCTCATTGATTAAAAATCCACTCATCTGACCACTTTTCTGTTTTTTCACTGTGTATAAATGATATCCAAAGACTGATAATATTATATATTATCATTCCATAAGGCTATCAGATAAATAAATTGTTTATAATAAGCAGGTCAAAAAAAGTCACGTCGAAGCATCTCAGTTGTCCCATTGTAGAACATTCTGTGGTGCTTGTTGTTTTGGCCACTAACGCAAAAATTCTTGCAACAAATTCTCAATTGAATTTAGGGCTGGACCTCCGCTGTGACTCTGTGTGGCTGTGTGTTTAAGGTGGTTGTCCTGCTGGAAGGTGAACCTCCACTCCTCTCTGACATATTTTGCAGCCTCTTTCTCAATTTCTTTAAGGATAGACCTGTATTTTCATCAACTCTGACAAGTTTCTCTGTTGCTGCTGAAAAAAAAAGCATGCCCGCAGTATGATGCTGCCTCCACTATGTTTTACTGTGATGGTAGTGTTAACATGAAGTATTGGTTTTCCACCACACATGCATTTGTAACCCACACTTACAAGTAGGCTTAGTCATTTGGATTTTAAGCCAATGTTGTAGGTACAACTAGTCTATTGTCTAAGTTTGAAAAAGAGGATAGTAAGCACAACAACCATGTTATGTCTAAATATAACTATTTCATACAAAACAAAATGAAAGTCCATTCATCCATCTCTCCATCCATTTTCTATTGCCGCTTCTCCCATACTTGGTCACAGGGTAGATGGTGCCTATCTCCAGCAGTCTACTGGCGAGAGGCAGGGTACACCCTGATCAGGTCGCCAGTCCATCACATGGCAACACAGACACACAGGACAAACAACCATGCATACACCCATTCACACCTAAGGGCAATTGAGAGAGACCACTTAACCTAACAGTCATGTGTTAGGACTGTGGAAGGAAGCCGGAGTACCCAGAGAGAACCCACACATGCACCAGGAGTCAAACCAGGGACCTTCTTGCTGCAAGGCAATATTGCTACCAACTGCACCACTGTGCAGCCCAATTCAAATCATTCTTCAAAATATTGTTTTATTAAAACAATGTTTTACTTACCCATCTGATTTACATTGTGACAGATTGTTTGAAAACATACCAATTGTTCCCTAATTAGTTTTAAAACTAATTTGACCTAATTTCAAATTCCTCAGAATAAACCTTGGTTGTCAGACATAAATATCTACACTAAATTGTGATATCATTACATCATTTTTATCCTTAGTTATAGTTGTTAAACATTTTATTTGTTCCCTATTTTCGCTCATTTGCGTACAGGGCGGACTGGGGAGAAAAGTGGCCTGGGAGTTCCAGACAACAAAGCCACATAGTTTCTTGCCTTTCAACAAAAAAATTTCCAAACTTTACAACCTGAACCTGACACAATAGAGTGGAAGATAAAACAGGAAAGCTACTATATTTCTACACCTACATTGTTCACTTCAAGAATACCTCTGCAGCAATGGAGTCTTACATGTTGTTACACCATCTATAATTTATTACTCTCCAGCATCTTTAGTACATCTGGCTTTCAGATGTGGAAAGAGTACAAAAATAAAGTCAAAGTACAGTTACTTTAATAAAATTTTTCTTAAATACAAGAAGTTGCCAGTGTAAAATGTTACTCAAAAGTAAAAAGTACTTTATTAAAATTTTACTTTCAGTAAAAGTTACTTGGTTTCTTTTTTATGAGTAGAAGAATGTCCCTCTCTCTTGTTCATAAAGGAAAATGAGATATTGCTCTCGAACTGTTTTTAATTAAAGTAGTACCTTTATAAATTTTCATTTATAAAAGGTAAAATAAAACCTGTCATTATATGACATGAATATTTGGGAGGTATTAAGTGTAAACATAAAATGTCCAATTTACTTCTGTTAGCTGCTGCCTTTAAGGTTCTCTGCATCTGATCATCTCCTCCATCTCAGTATCCTTCTCTGTCACACCAAGTCCTCTGCATCCTTCACTACATTTATGAAGTTTCTCTGCGGTTTTCCTCTTCCCCAGAACCTGGCAGTTCTGATCTTCATCCCATCCTTTGTCCTTTCTCCAAACTAAGTGTTTAACCTATTCTAACCCCTGTTTAATGTTGCTTGTTGCATCAGTGATTGACAGGTAGGGTTCGGTGGAGGAATAATATGACTAGCTAGAGCCACAGCACTGCACAGCTCTCTGTTGAATGCAAAAGACAAACAGAAAGATTTAATTAATGTGGCATTAGTAAGGACAATGCTTTTCTGATTCATGACTGCTGAGTTATAAGCACCTCAAAGGCCTTTTTGGGACAAGTTTTCCTGATCTCCGCTGCTCACTGTCAGCTGGCCCAGTAGTGCTCGTTCATGTGTTTACAGGTCCACTCCGCTGAGCAGATCTGCCTGACTGGAGGGAGGAGAGGTATGGAAGACGTTGAGGCATCGTGCTTGGTGGTTTTAGTTCATGTTTAGTAGCCTGTTGAGAGAGTTATTGTCTAAAATATGTTTAACTTGGAGTTTCATTGCTTCTGTTGATAAATTCTTGAATTTTGAAGAAAAGTTGTTGTGAATTTATTCCTTATGTGTGCAGAGTTTGCTGTTTTGAGAATGCCAGTGCTCGAATCACTCTTTCATCTATTGTTCTAATACCACCGCCATATGGGGCTGGTATTCACAGGACATTACTCGACCGACTGAAAGTTATTTAATTAAATTTTAAATAGATTATCGTATATACATATAAGCATAGCACAATACCTGGGATTTTCATGGAAGTATGCTTGTTCATCAAGGTTATATTCTTAAAAGACCTCCAAAGATGATGACAACTGACACATCTAAAAATTGCAGAGATTGATGTAGACGTGGACCTTCTGATTGGCACTGACCTACCACAAACTCTGGAGCTCTGGGAGGTGGTTCGTGCAGTGGATGAGGGTCCTTGTGCAATCAAGAACATCCTGGGTTGAACAGTGAATGGCCCACTCAGAGCGTTTTTCCACCAAAAGAGCTCTTTTTTTCTTAACCTGTTTGGTTCGCATGCGTTCAAACTTTGGTGCTTGTTGAGCACTGATGCACATTTCAACCAGTTTTGCAAACCAAGCATGAGTCATCAACAGTGGGCGTTAAACAACGTAGGGGAAAAGCAAGACAGTGGAGCTTGCTGAGCGGCACGCAGTGTTCTTTCTATTGCAAAAAGTGACCATCAATAAACTACAGTAAATACGGAAAAGGAGACAGTGACTCCGTGCAAGTACAAAGTTATGTACAGTGTTTTCATTTGCGTATGTTCAGGATCCGCAAGTGTAACAGAAACAAGTAGTTATACAATGTGTGTTTAGTGTGCTTTTGCAAACATGCATAGAATGTTTATTTGGGTGTAAAAGTTAAATCACTGTTAATGACTGGCAAATACCTCTGTGGTTCTGAATTTCTGCGTGAAACTGAGAACAGGTGGCCTGAAAACCCTGTGACCTTGAAAGACATTTCTGATATGGAATCAATACAATTTGTCACTTGGAATGTATGTTGCATTGGAAATAGTATTAAAAGCATGAAATCATAGATCAACAAGAAAAACTTAAAGCAGACATTGTCTTACTTCAGGAAACCGACATTTCCAAATCTGAGCAGAATACGCTAAGTACACCAGAATTTCCTAATTTTTATTTAACTAAGTATAATTCCAACCAGAGAGGAGTAGCTACTTTAAGTAACAGAAGGATACAGTCTACATGCATACTTGATCCAGAAGGGAGATATTTAATTCATATATATATGAATAAAACTGATGTATCACCAGTGTATGCAGAAAATGTCAAGAATTCCAACTTTTATCACAGTCTCTTTTCTGCCCTTTCAATACAGACTGGCAGAGCACCTGTGGTGGGAGGAGATTTCAGTCTTACTCTAAGCACAGAGTTAGGCTCTTTAGATCATCTATACTTCTGAACTTGCAGTCACTTAATATACCAAAGCAGTATTTCGAAGATTTTGGTTTGTGTGATGCCTGCCTTTCTTTATAAATATATTTATTATATTTAAATAATAATTAGGATGAATATAAATAATTTTCTGAAGAGATCTAAGCAATATCTCTTTAAATTTACTGTTTATTAAAATGCCAATTTTAGTCCTTTATTTTTCTAATTCATATGTTGTCAACAGCATGCACAAACACTCGTGTGGAAGGGGAATTACACCATTTTCACAGCTACTGTTGCCGTGTGAACGGAGATTGTAATTAAAACATTGTCATGTAGATGTGGTAACAGAAATGGAAAAAAAATCCCATTTTCAATAGATTGTTGTCATGTAAATAGCGGCAAAGAGAAGCAGATCCCCTCAGGCAGATGCCAGATTGTTCTTGCTCATTGAGTGGTAACCGGGTCTCCATTAGTTTGTTGCTCTGCATCATTCTATGTTTCAAGCTCACTTCCTAGTTCTTCCCTCACAGGGAAACCAGTTTCCAGTCCACGGTCTGTTCCTGGATTTCAGTCCTCTGCCTCCTTGTTCTCAGAGTTAATTAGTGAACTCACCTTAAGATCCCCGCCATAAATCTCCTTACCGCTCCTCTAGCCGCTCCTCTAGCCTCTGGATTTACTACCTGGACTCCTCCATATTCCACCATCATCACTCACCTGGCTGTCCCCTCCGCATCATCTCTATCTTTCCCTAGAAGAAAAGGCAAAGATCATTACCAACCTGCTGCACTGCTCACCACAAACTGCAAGCCTTAGTCTCTGTGGGTATATTCACCTCCTCCCTGGGAACTCCACCATCTAAACAACAGTAAGACCTCCACCTCTTCTTCAAATGATCATTGTTTATTAGAAAACATCACTTCCTTCACCACATACCTCTCCTCCTCAGTGCCATTTCTGATTCCTCCCCTGAACCTGGAAGAAACCTTCATTCATTCACTTGTGTAAATAAACCTTCCTTTGTTGCCTGTAGTTGTTGCCTGCTCAAGGGTCTCACTCAAAAACAACATAACGATGTGTTGCTCATTAGTTAAGACGTACTTACAGCGACAAAATGAAACAACAGTGCAACCTTCTCAAGACAGACATTTGTTTATGATTGAGTGGAGGGTCTCTGTTCACTTTAGGGTTTTGCCAAGAGCAGGCGAATGTATGGAAAAGATAACCATTTGTCCCCCTAGCTCAATAGTTTGATGTGTCATTGTAAAGAGGAAAGAAACAGAGACATGATTTTCAAATTACCTGAACTTGAATTTGTGGTGTACATTTGTATTCAGACCTCTACTTTGTAGAATGATCTGTCACTGCAGTTACAGCTGAAGGTGTATTGGTTGTCCTTGCTTTAATTAATCTGTAGCGACAGCCTGATGGTAACACCTCAAACAGAGTGTGACACGGATGAGAAGTTACCTTTATGATGTTATAGGCTTTTTGGAGAGAGCAGGAACTGTGAACTTCAAGTGTGGGGAGAGGACAGCCAACAATCTTTTCCTCTGAGCAACTGTACAACTGGTGTACCTCACACAGATGCACTAGATCATTATGCTCTCAGTAGAGCGCTGATAAAAGCACACTAGCGGTCTCTGTGTGATGTTATTTCTCCTAAGCACCCTCAGAAAGTACAGTCTCTGCTGTACACGCTCCAGGTGAGGACCTCCTCGATGAGGACTCCCAGGAATCTCATTTTGTTTCAAATAAATGACTTGTTACCCGGCTTCTGCAAATCTTAGTGGGGAGGTAATTCCCTCATTCTATTCAGGTGTGTTGGAGGAGGGGTGCATCTAAAAGTTGCTGGACATTAGCTCTTCAGGATTGGAGCTGGAGACCTCTGGTTTAGGTGGACGACCATGACTCCCATTAACTCTAAGCAAATTCCCTGTCCCTGCTGAGTGAAAGCATCCCCGCAGCATGAGACTGCCACCACTGTTTTTCTTTGTGGTTAAGGGTTGTCCAGGGTGATGTGTGGTGTCAGCTACTTTTCTAAAAAAAAAGGCGGACGGCCTTATCTTGTTGAGGTTGCAGTTGGGCATACTCTTTCCATTTTTCCAAGATGTTCAGAGCTTAACATATTGTTTCTTAACATAACCCTGCTTTAAACATCTATGCCTTCATCTTTATGATGCTGTTTCTCCACTAATGTTTTGACCTGTAACCCTCAGCATGACTTGTGGGATTTGTACTGGCCACAAATAAAGAACTGGAAAATAATCAGCACTCAATGCTAACAATTTTATACTTCAAACAAGCCTGATGGTCACAGATTACAAGTAACTTATCTCCTCCAGACTAGGGATGGCAGGTTCCCTCTGCAAATGTGCCGAGGCTCTCCTCTCTCTGTCTCCAGTCAGCTCTGCTAAGATAAATATCCCACACTTCATTTGTTACAAAACCCAAGACAGACACAGCTTCTGTCTGAACAGCAACATTTTGCCCTGGTGCGAACAGCAAGGTCATTTCAGCAGCAGATCAAAAGCAGCCACAGCTGTGGAAAGGGACACGTGTGGGCCAATGCAGAGTACAGAAAACTCTGCAGCTCACAGGAGCTACGTCTGTTGGTAGGGTGCTGTAGCTGAATATGACATATAAGGAAAGCATATTTTTAGTTCCTATATATTTCAACTGGAAAGACATGTACTCTAAGACCTCTTTCTCAGCTGACACTTCTCCTACCTCAGGATAAACAGCAGGACTTTATCTTAGCACCTTTTAAAGGCTGCAATTAGCAAGTGAGAAGGGCCTCTGAAGCTATCCGAGATGATGGTCTAATCTGACCATCTGTTTCTTATCTCCTTGCTTTATTTTTTTTTTATTTGCAAATTTATTTGTGGAGAGGATTCAGGGCTTGCAAGCACCTAGTGTTAATCTTCTCCCCTGGGGGATGAAACAGAGGTGGGACACTCAAGGTTTTTAATGAATCTGGTAAGAGTAGAGGAGTCATAAAATTTCACTAAAGTTTCTCCAAGGAGGATATGTCGTATCATACTGTATATCTTCTGCATCATGTTCACTCAAAATAATAAACCTTAAAGTTTTCATACATGACTGGAAAGTGATTTACAAGAAGTGAGTGCAAAAATGAAACATGGCTCCAGCTGAGCTGTGTTTAAAGAAAGATAAACTATCTGCCATTTGAGACTCCCAGCCAGCACTGAAACTTCCATGTAGCAAAAATCGGCTCACTCACTGTGAGCTGATAAACTATGATCCATGGAGCCCCTTCTTTCATCAAACATATTTCCTTCGAACCATAACATCTACAGAGGAATCATCCAATGTGAGAATTTATGCAACAGTTTCTCGTTACATCCACTTCAGGGTAGTTTTTTTGCAGAGATTATCCTTTTTATCTGCTCAAGCTTTTCTTTTTTCCACAGAAAAAGCAAAAGTATAAGGAAAAAATTAACTTTTTTTATGTTGTAGTATTTTATTGGGACTTTATCTGGTAGATCAACACAAAATAACCGTAAAGGAAGGTTGTATGGTTTTCAATTTAAAAAAAACTGTTCAAACTTAGTTTGGATAAAGAGACTGAACTTTGTTTAGGCCATTCTAACACATGAATATTCAACCATCTATCCATCCATCCATTGTCTATACCTGGTTATCCATTCAGGATCACTCAGGGGCTGGTGCCTGTCTACTGCTGTCATTGGGTGAGAGGTGGGTATACCCTGAAAAGATTAATGCAATACGTTTATGCTTATGCTTTGTTATTTTTTTTTTTCTAATGTCCAGTAACGCATACTGGATTGCTTTGTGCTATATAAATAAACTTGCCTTGCCTTACCAGTCTATCACAGGGCAACACAAAGACACACAAGACAAACAACCGTGCATGTCCACACTCACTCCTGCTAAAGGCAGTTTAGAGTGTAGAAAGAGGGAATTTTTCCAGAAAAATTGAGTTTCAACTGGCCCTCACGGCCACAGATTTCCCTCTACAGTCACATTTTTCGGTCGGATTGTATGGCCGGGCCTCTGCTTTCACACAATAATTTCAAAATTGTTCTAGGTCTCATAGTTTTCTGTCAAAACCCCCTCGATCGCCAAGACTCACAGGAATTCTGTAGGCCTCCCATGTATTTTCAATGAGAGTTTGACCAGTAATCCATGACTGACAGCATTTCTTTCCATCATCATATTTTATACTGTGAATGACATAGAGCTATGAAAATCTCCATGATTGGGGACGAGGGATAGCTGTCACCCACAGTTTAAAAACATTTCAAATACCATGTACGGTTTCCGAGATATTAGACTTTGTGCGGGAGCATGTTCAGGCATTTTTGTCTTTTTCTCCATTTTCCCTCTCTTTTAACCCAGTGTTGTGCCTTAATTATTATATTTTCAACACAAATGTGTTAATATTCTCGATCCCCTGTCCGTTCTGATAAAAACGGTCTAAGAATGACATCAATCGCCCCTACGGTGTCCGAGTTATGGCCAGTTGTTCGGGAGCATGCGCCTCCATGTTATAAAGCCTAGACCAGGGGAGACACAGAGTGAGGTGCTGCGTGAGTGAGAAACAGCAGGTGTCAAGTTACACTGACGCTCTTTGCTGATTGGCTGATTCATTCCTCACTGTTCTATTTATAGCTCTGTGTATCTCCTACTGTATATGTCTGGATGGGATTCTGTCTTTCTTTCTGCCTCTCTGTGTCTCACACTGGGACACACACACCCACACACACACACACACACCCACACACACACACACACAGACACACACCCACACACACACACACACACAGACACACACACACACACACAGACACACACACCCACACACACACACAGACACACACTCACACACACATGCATGGATTACTATCTTTCTGAGGACTTTGCATTGACTTTCATTGATTTTCAGTCATTTCTATGGCTTAAACATGACCCGACCCCTAACCCTTTGACAATCTTCATAGGAGGCAACTACATGGCGGCCATGTTGTGTGGGCTACTTAAACACCATGTACTGCTGTTCCAACATCCAAACAACAGTGATTAACCCTAAAGGTCAATTTCTTTCATCACCCTTCCATGCTTACTAATGATTTTGGAAAGCTGATAATGGCATACACAATGATTTTAGAATAGCAAGCAGGTTCTATGTAACTAATGGAAGTAACCCAGATCTGAAAGGACAACCAAGCTGGATTTTTCAAAATAAGACAAAACATGCTCTACAAAATAAAAGCCTTTACACTTTAAACAATAGATGATTGCAGCACTGGGCTTCACACTATTTTTGAAGCTCATCAAGTGTTGGAAATGGGACTATGTTGGCCCTTTTAAAATAAGGCTTACTGAAACTTTCAAAATAAAAGCCTCAGTCTTCCTGAGTTACTATGGATTTTGTGAGCTGACAAGAGCATAGAAAATGATTTTTAAATAGCAAGCGGGTTCTATTTAACTAATGGAACTAACCCAGACCTGAAAGTACAACCATGCTGGACTTTCAAAATAAGACAAAACATGCTCTACAAAATAAAAGCCTTTACATTTAAACAATAGATCATTTCAGGACTGGGCTTCACAATAATGTTGGAGCTCACCCAGTGTTGGCCTTTTAAAATAAGGCTTACTGAAAATTTCAAAATAAAAGCCTCAGTCTTCCAGAGTTACTAGTAATATTTTAAGCTGATAATAGCATAGAAAATAGCATAGACAATGAATTTCAATAAAAATAGCAAGCTCTGGTCGGAGCAAAACGCACCAAGAGGCAGGCCCCGTCTAAATTTCTTCCGAAATTTTCTAGTTGTTGTTGTTGTTGTTGTTGTTGTTGTGTTCTATTTACTATGCACTTATGACCACCTATCAAGATTAATGCGGCCCGAACGGAAGAGTGTACCCACACGATATATATATCAAAACGTGCAGCTTGGACGTGAGAGGTATGCCATTACTTTTGGTTTCAGTGTGAGTTACCATTTTGACGAAATTCCCCACGAACTGCAGCCAAAAAATGCCATAGGAATGAATAGGAAAATTAAAATCTGATCTAACTTTTGTCAGACAAAGTCCTCTCACTGGCCCATTTCATATCACTTGGACACAATTACCTGCATGTATTTTTCCTTTTGAATCTCGTGTGCCAAGTTGCCTTACAACTATTCTCAGTGGCCTTATGTATTTTGTATAAGGTCAAGTCTGAGGGCATGTTTTAACCTTACATAATAACCCTGGATGCAGTTTTTAGCATACAGGCATACCTTCTTGATCATTTTCAAAACGCTGGTACATGTACTCACACAAATTTACAGTTCTTTTAAGCTCTTCAAGGCTCTACCATCAAACCTGATGCAAGCTTAATCTAACAGCCCCAGAAGCTTTGGCTCTGGTCCCAGAAGCACGCACCAAGAGGCAGGCCCCGTCTAAATTTCTTACGAAATTTTCTAGTTGCTATTATCGTGTTATCGTGTATGTACGCCTGGTTTGGAAGATGTTTTGTTTGTTTTATACCTTAACTAATTAGAGGATTGACTGATACATACAGGTCCTTCTCAAAATATTAGCATATTGTGATAAAGTTCATTATTTTCCATAATGTCATGATGAAAATTTTACATTCATATATTTTAGATTCATTGCACACTAACTGAAATATTTCAGGTCTTTTATTGTCTTAATACGGATGATTTTGGCATACAGCTCATGAAAACCCAAAATTCCTATCTCACAAAATTAGCATATTTCATCCGACCAATAAAAGAAAAGTGTTTTTAATACAAAAAACGTCAACCTTCAAATAATCATGTACAGTTATGCACTCAATACTTGGTCGGGAATCCTTTTGCAGAAATGACTGCTTCAATGCGGCGTGGCATGGAGGCAATCAGCCTGTGGCACTGCTGAGGTCTTATGGAGGCCCAGGATGCTTTGATAGCGGCCTTTAGCTCATCCAGAGTGTTGGGTCTTGAGTCACTCAACGTTCTCTTCACAATATCCCACAGATTCTCTATGGGGTTCAGGTCAGGAGAGTTGGCAGGCCAATTGAGCACAGTGATACCATGGTCAGTAAACCATTTACCAGTGATTTTGGCACTGAGCAGGTGCCAGGTCGTGCTGAAAAATGAAATCTTCATCTCCATAAAGCTTTTCAGCAGATTGAAGCGTGAAGTGCTCCAAAATCTCCTGATAGCTAGCTGCATTGACCCTGCCCTTGATAAAACACAGTGGACCAACACCAGCAGCTGACACGGCACCCCAGACCATCACTGACTGTGGGTACTTGACACTGGACTTCTGGCATTTTGGCATTTCCTTCTCCCCAGTCTTCCTCCAGACTCTGGCACCTTGATTTCCGAATGACATGCAGAATTTGCTTTCATCCGAAAAAAGTACTTTGAACCACTGAGGAACAGTCCAGTGCTGCTTCTCTGTAGCCCAGGTCAGGCGCTTCTGCCGCTGTTTCTGCTTCAAAAGTGGCTTGACCTGGGGAATGCGGCATCTGTAGCCCATTTCCTGCACACGCCTGTGCACGGTGGCTCTGGATGTTTCTACTCCAGACTCAGTCCACTGCTTCCGCAAGTCCCCCAAGGTCTGGAATCGGCCCTTCTCCACAATCTTCCTCAGGGTCCGGTCACCTCTTCTCGTTGTGTAACGTTTTCTGCCACACTTTTTCCTTCCCACAGACTTCCCACTGAGGTGCCTTGATACAGCACTCTGGGAACAGCCTATTCGTTCAGAAATTTCTTTCTGTGTCTTACCCTCTTGCTTGAGGGTGTCAATAGCGGCCTTCTGGACAGCAGTCAGGTCGGCAGTCTTACCCATGATTGGGGTTTTGAGTGATGAACCAGGCTGGGAGTTTTAAAGGCCTCAGGAATCTTTTGCAGGTGTTTAGAGTTAACTCGTTGATTCAGATGATTAGGTTCATAGCTCGTTTAGAGACCCTTTTAATGATATGCTAATTTTGTGAGATAGGAATTTTGGGTTTTCATGAGCTGTATGCCAAAATCATCTGTATTAAGACAATAAAAGATCTGAAATATTTCAGTTAGTGTGCAATGAATCTAAAATATATGAATGTTAAATTTTCATCATGACATTATGGAAAATAATGAACTTTATCACAATATGCTAATATTTTGAGAAGGACCTGTATTTGCAGAATTTGCTCAATTTTAAGACAACAGAAGCTGAATATAAAGGATTTTTTTACATAAATCAATAAAGTAAATAATAAATTCATGTATTTTACCAAAATGGTCTTAAACATTTCCTATACTTTAACCAGTTAAGGTGTTCCCTTTTCAAGTTTCCACTTACAATGTACAAACAACTGTCTTTATGACCTGAATTGCTCTTAAATGCTCATGTGTTTGCATTTTCCTGCTATGATGCAATGAAGGTGGATGAGCTTGTGTACCAGCAGATCCAGTGTGAAGAAAAGAAAAAAATGCGGTGTCAATGTGAAGTTTCCTTTTGTTTTTGTTGCAGACCTGTGTGTCTGCTTGTCCTTTTGTTGTGCGATGTTTTTTGCAGACTTGAGAATTCTCCCTGCGCTGCTGCCGCTGATTTTTAATCTAATCTTCAGGAAAAAGAAAAAAGAAAAACCACAATGTGACTGAGATCTAGTTACGTTCCTGTCCTTATTAGCTTTAACTTCAAACTCGTATTTTTGTTGTCTTGTGTTTTATGCATTAAAGATCAAAAACAAAGCAACATGTGACAGCTGCAAGATGTGTCGCAACTTGTGGTTTGCGCTTTTAACAGCCCTCTAACTCCATCAATTGTGATGGAAAACGAGGAGGTTAAGATGTCCAGAACTGATCCAGGACCGGAGACGCCTTTTCTAGCGAAATTATGGAGTGAATAAAACCGTAAAGGCCAACTTTTGATTGAATTAAGAGATAGTGATGAAATATTTGAGAACATATAAAGGAAATAATTCCCCAAAAGCCACATTTACTAAAATGAAAATATCCCTGATTAAACCAAAGAGATTTTGTGGATCAGCTCTTAATTCTTTACATGTTACCACTGTTAAAAACTTAATGCAGTTTTTCTATTAAACTTTTATACAATTTTATTTTTCTTACAATTGTAGTTCAGGGGAACATCTGGTAGATTTCAGATGAGTGGGATAACGTAAAAAGGGATTCAACTGACAACTTAAAGCAGACAACTTTTTTTGACTACATGTCAGTTTTTATGACTCAACTTTCACAAATAATGAGAACCTTTACAGTCAATTATTATACAGTTATTTAGAACATCAAATGGCCTGCCTATCAGAGCGTTTATTGATGTAACTTGTATAATCATCTAATAGCAAAACCCATATGTAATATTTACTGGTAATGAGCCTGATTTTCTGGGCTTGATGCCATTGCATCTGAGTTCAACTGAAACCTGCTACCAGCCAACATTTTTTACTAGTATGACGATTAGATTTTTTAAAGAGGAAATGATTTTGTTATCTCTTTAACTAGCTCCTTGTTTCTGTCAGTTTTGTTGCTTGGATAATTAGAACTATTACACCCACTGACATAAGGATAGGAAAGCTGGGTCAGTCAACAGAGGGAAAAAAATGTATTCAGCTCACAAGTGCTCAAGTGACCTCCTGACCTCAAGTACCTCCTGTAGGCTGTAAGACAAATATACAGAGTAGAGTGTTTTCTATCAGTTAATTTCTGAATTAAAATCTGACAAAAATATGAAGACCTATATGAATCTAAAATGTTGTCAGTTTTGAAGAGTTTTACTAAACTTTGCTTTGTACCTAGTCTGATTCTGTTTTTATGTTTCTGGTGAATAGAACTGGACGCATTAATAATGAATTTTTATTTTGAAAGCAAACCCTGGTTCTGTTTAAAAAACAAACAGCAAACACTGTACAACTTGTTTGCAACTTTACAAAATATATTATGGACTGCTGTTTGCACCCTAATAATCCTAAACTTTCTATTTACATTACTTCATTGAGAACTTTTTTGCCAAGTATTTCCTCTAGAGCAGTGTTCACTTTGCAGATGTAGAAAATCAGTCAGTGTTAGGCCTCTCTGCATCTGCAGGGGACTGCTGTGGGGCTCCTCATCCAGCAGGCAGAGGGAAGGGCTAAGAGAGGGGCAGAGGGTGGAGAAGGAGGGGGAGAGTTGATAGATGTTTTACTGTTGGGGGAGGATAAGGAGGAGGAAGAGGGCAGGGGGTCGTTCTGGGAGGGAACCAGTGGTGTAGAGGGCCGAGTTTAAAAAGGCAGACACCGCCAGCAGCCTCTCATTCTCAGTTGCCCTTTGCTCCAGCAGCAGCAACAGACCTTTTTTTTTGCTTTGACTCTCCACTGGGGACTGTACAGGACTCTTATCTCTGCTGAGGATTTTTGTTTTGTTTTGGCACTACATCATGGAGGCCACCAATGGGGAATATGTTGACAGTTATGAGTATTACGATGACAATGAAACTGCTTGTGACTACTCAGAGTGGGAGCCCTCTTACTCTCTTATCCCAGTGCTCTACATGCTGATTTTTATCCTGGGCCTGTCAGGTAACGGTGTGGTCATCTTCACGGTGTGGCGATCCAAGTCTAAGCGCCGGGCCGCAGACATTTACATCGGGAACTTGGCCCTTGCTGACCTCACTTTCGTTGTAACCCTACCTCTCTGGGCTGTGTACACAGCTTTAGGCTATCACTGGCCATTTGGTGTGGCTCTGTGCAAGATAAGCAGCTATATTGTTCTGGTCAACATGTACGCCAGTGTCTTCTGCCTCACCTGCCTGAGTTTTGACCGCTACCTGGCCATTGTGCACTCCCTATCCAGCAACAAGCTGCGCTCCAGAGGCACCATGCTGGCATCCCTAGGTGCCATTTGGTTCTTGTCTGGCCTCCTGTCTGTACCCACACTGCTCTTTAGAACCACTGTGCATGACATCAACAGCAATCAGACCACATGCGCCATGGACTTCAGCCTGGTGACCATAAACAGGGGGCACGAGACCCTTTGGATCGCTGGTCTCAGCCTGTCCTCCTCTGCCTTGGGGTTTCTCCTGCCCTTTTTGGCCATGACCATCTTCTACTGCTTCATTGGCTGCACTGTCACTCGCCACTTCAACAACCTGCGCAAGGAGGACCAAAAGAAGAAGCGCCTGCTCAAGATCATCACCACACTAGTGGTGGTTTTTGCTATCTGCTGGATTCCCTTCCATGTGCTAAAGAGCCTGGATGCCCTCTCCTACCTGAATCTCGCCCCGAGCTCCTGCGGCATCATGCGTTTCGTGCTGCTGGCTCACCCCTATGCCACCTGCCTGGCCTACGTCAACAGCTGCCTCAACCCGTTCCTGTACGCCTTCTTTGACCTGCGCTTTCGCTCCCAGTGCTTGTGCCTGCTCAACCTCAAGAAGGCCATGCACGGCCAGATGACCTCCATGTCGTCCACTCTCAGTGCCCAGACTCAGAAGTCGGAGATTCAGTCTCTGGCAACCAAAGTTTAGAGACTAAGAAAAGCAATGAAGCATGGCTGCAAGACAGTCCCAGCTCTAACCAATGGAACACTTGTTAGTTATGTGCCGGTTGTTTAAAGCTGGTAAGGAGACATGAAATTTGAACTTTTACTGCCTTCAGTCATGAATTCCAATGTATGCCCATCCTATTCTGTAATGAGAAGTTGATGCTCTGTGTGTTGTGTGGACTTACATTGCTGGAGCCAGCTGGCTGAGCTCTTTGGCTGCACTGGTCCTCCAATTCTCAGAGAAAAAACTCTATATTTTGTTGTTTTGTCTCCACAGGAGTTTTGATTTGTAAACTGAAACCTATATACACTGGATGAAACATATGACTGTACAGTATTTTCATACCCTTCTTGTCCACATCTGTTGCTGTTTTGTTTTCTAAGCACTTGTCAGGATTTAGTGAGCAGGGAGATCAAACAGAAAGCCTGATGGCAGATGGAGGGAAGTGTAAGAGGAGAAAAGGTGTTGCAGCTTAATTATATAGTTTGTGGAGTAGAAACAGAGGGGGGGGGGTGGGTAGGAGAGGGGCATGTGGTGGTTGACAAATGTTGTAGAACAGGAGCAGGTCGGGGTGGGGTGGTTGGAGAGGGGTTTTTGGTGTAGTTGCCGCACTAAAAGTAGGGAAATGCAACCTTAAAAATGTTTCACACTGATGTATATGTTGTATTTTTTGACACCACTGTAACTAACTACTGCATTAAAGACCTGTGCTCCAAACTTGGATTCCTTAGACTTAATGAGTGTGTGTGTTTTATAAGTGTAAAAATTTCAAAAGAATGACAAGGGAAAGTTCTGATACCAAATGTAAATATTTAACCTGCAGTTTCACGTCAGTTTCATTACCTCATCCTGTTATTTTAGTGTCAAGTATCCCCCGAAGGGTCAAAGCTTTGTTATGAATTAGTCTTGCATTGGGTTTACACCTTCAGACTAATAGATTTCTAATCTCTATTGATTCACAGCCAGTACCCAGACTGTAACCGGATTATGCAAAGCATCATACATCATGCGATTGTGTATTCGATACTCAGCTGTGATTTCCACCAACTATGGGGCTTTAGCTGTTTATGATACAGTCCTGTGGGTCTCCATTAAGGGTATCGACAGGTCTAAAACCAGAAGGAGCAAGGCATTCTTGTGTTCTCAATTATAGATGCAACTGACAAAATAAATGGTTTCCAAAGTACCTAAAAGTTGCACAAAACAGTGTTTTTACTATCACTAAAAGTCTAAACATCAAGTCAAGAATATCCAAGATTAACATATTCACAGAATAAAATAAAATTACCAAAGAGGGACTCCCCTTGAGTGTCATTTGTTTTGACAGCGAGGAGTTCTGTTGGACATAATCAGCATTTAAGACATGGCAGAGGCAGGGGGAAGTGGGGCTCTGATCTTGGCAGAAGCTGGGCTGGAGAACAAGTCAATATTTGTCCTTGCTGACAGGAGATTGCAGTTAGCAGCTAGCATGAGAGAAAGAGAGGGTGTGGTGGTGTGTGAGGGGTGGAGGGGTGTACTGCAGATGCTTCAACATACAGAGTAACAAGACAAAAAACACAAACTGTGGCGGAGGTGAGAAAGCTGGGCAAAAACACACTGTGCACCAGAGCTCTAAAAGTATCAGCATCTGTAAAACAGATAAAAGACTCAAGATTTATTGTGTTTCGGTGTAGGTCATATCATGTGTTACCTGTACTCCATCTTGGAAAGAGGGGAGCTGATTTGCTCTCTAGGTATACCACAGGAGGGTTATAATGATGGATACAGGAACTGCAGTATATTTATCACGTGCATGTAAAGAATCTACACTGCTCCGACACACACTTCCTCTTCATATAGTTCAGCAAGACACCCCTTTGCAGTCTTTCTCCAGCATGGAAATTATCATGCAAAGTTAGGGATCCTAATAAGAACTAAGACCCCTTGTACCAGTTTTCACACAGCATATTTATACCAAAAAAGCGCATATTATCTCATATCCGCAAATAAATGTGGATATAAGCAAAGTAAAATCAGGAGGAGTTAATCATGCATGTTGAACTAGTCAGACATGTTGTGGATGTAGTCGGGATGAACCGGCCTGGCAGCTTGTCAGATGCAGTTAGCAAACAAGTTCTCTTTCGGAGAATCTACTCAAAACACCATCTGACCAAAGCACCGGGGGTCCTTGGGGGACAATGGCAGCACAAATACAACTGTTGCATTAGGCCGCTGGGTTCATCAAAATGTTGTCTGCACTCGTTTGTTCCCTGAGGGCCTGTTTCTATGTGTGCTAAGAGTTTGGACTGGTTTCACAGTATGTTTGAAATGTTCATTTTCTTACAGAAAATATGCTGGTCCCTGACAATTATTATTATTATTATTATTATTGTTGTTGTAATTTATTAAATATAAATAAAATATGAATTTACGTTCAACATACAACTTGTACATTTTTAAGCCTTTTTTTGCATGTAATAAATTAAAGACATTATATTTAGTTTGATTACCAACTAATATAATTATACAATCATGAGAGCTCATTGCCTTAAGAATTTGTTTTACTGTCCTAAATCTGGTCTGTGTTCCTATAAATCAGGTTAGAACCTAGAACAGAAAGCAGAATGGACTTCACTTCTCTCCTAATTGATAAGGTTGGGAATGCATATTGTTTTAATGACATTTGTTGGTGCTTAGTTGTTGGTACTTCACAACAGTAAATTCTGATTGGGGCTGTTTTGAGTCACACACATAATGGGATGGTCCAAACTTTTTGAAGTAAGATTCTTTTTTTCATCTTCAGTTTATTTTAAACTAGTAAAGAATAAACACAAAGTAGGTTTTGCAATAACAGCAAGGGTTGGGGGGGTTAAATAAATATGCGCAAATAAAGCAAAATACATGACAATATTGCTCCAACTTTGTTGATTTAGTTCAAACATCCAAAAAGATTTTGTTAATATCTTACCTGAGTTAGATAACTCATTTTTAGTGTCTTCATTTATTGTAAATCCAGAATAGTTGGTCCTGCAGCCTGAAGCTAACCCATTGTCCAAGAGGCACCAAGAGCAAAGTAGACCAAAAGAGTTCTATCATATTAAAACAACTCCAGATTGTTAAAAGTCATAGCAGTTAATGCAAACTATATTTAAAGAACCTTTAAGTCATTGTAGATATTGTATTCGGTTGTGGTTTACACAGAAGCTGAAGATTATTTACATGGAAAATTCAGAATCAACTTTATTGGGCAAGATTGTGTGCACAAACAAGGAATTTGACTTCGGTTCCACGCGTTCCACACAGGAAGATCTTCAGTGACGTATCGCCTCCTACACCCGTTTCCACTAAAAATAATGATCAACAAATGCAAAATTTTAAAATGTTTTAAGGTTCATAAAATTGCATTAGCATAAACAACTATGACGTTTTGAGACTGGAGTTGCCTTAAGACAGCCTGCTTTGTTCTTCACCCTTCATAGACTATCTACCTTCATCGTCTGAACTGACTGTTATGGATTTAAACAAAAATGAAGAAATCAACAGAGATATCTACTGAAAAATAAGATATTAGCTGCTGATATTCTTTAAGAACAATCCTAAACTATCCCTTTAATTTGGTGAGCCTACTAGAAAAATAAAAATAACCTGTATTCTTTTAATCTCACCTTCAGTCTGTATCTCTAAACTGAAGCACAGAAGAATGAAGCAGCCCTCAAAGTGCCTGCTCGTGAGTGCTGCTGTCAGTGTGAGCTGCCACACCCAGATGGGACATCTGAACCAAAACACAGCTGCTGTCCTTTCCTTAGATCTCCCTGCTGTTCCATCCCACCCAAGCAGTAACAAATGCACCCCATGTTACTGTATGTGTGTGTTAGCATGAACGTGTAAACAGAGACCCGACACATTTCTCGGACTGTCAACGCTAACCCTACTTTCGCTATAGCATTCATCCACCTGTTGTCTAATGATAACCCACAGAGAATATAAACTAACCCATGAACGCTGTCTGCTCTCTATGGAATATGCTCAGGGACATGTTTTGCTGAAGACTCAGAATCAAATAGAAGGTTGAACCCAGAGCTTACATCAATATACAGATGATGTATAAGGCTCCCTCCTCTATTTCTTCTCCTTCATCTCTGGCTGCCTGTCATACCTGTGAATCTGGTGCTTCTACTGGAGAAGAGACCCTGGAGGAGGGGTGGCTGTGCTGAACAGATCCCCCTGTCTTTATTTGGAACAATACAAGCAGAGGGATCTTAATCACAACTCTTAATTTGATATTTTTTTCTGTGTTCTTAAGTTTTCAGCATTTTTTTAGGAGACAGAGCTTGAATGAAAAAAGTGCCTGTTTACTTTATTGCTTCACACCAGAGTTTGGAAAACAAATTTAAAATCAAGTGTGCGTACGAATGTAAAGTTAGATGTAATATAATGTAATTTTGTATGTGTTTTAATACACAAAATTGGACTATAAGGTTTATTTGGTGCAGAAGGTAAAACATAAACATGCCAAATCAGTAAAAGTTGGTTGGTCAAAAGTATATAAAAAAGATGTTCCTTATTGGATACAGATAAATGTTTTAAGGTATTTGTTTAGCTTAAATATCTGCTTTTCTTATATGTTTACTGTATTTTGTCATCATTTATGTCTAGGAAATCTAGGAAACTCTTGATAAACATGTCAGATTTCATGGAAATGCCCTTGCTTTTATCCACACAAATTAACTGACAGTTCTGTGATGACAAACTGTACGCAGGATTAAGGCTTGCTTCTGCTGTTAATACTGTACCATACTGTTTAATGACATGAGGTGTCTGAGTCCAACCATGACTGCGGGACCAGTCTAGACAGCAGAGCCCCTGATCTACCAAAACAAGTCAGTCCACCCTGAACAAAAAACCTGGAAATGTTTTCCTTCCCACCCTCTTCAGTAACAGCATATTGCAGTGCCAATAAACATTTTAAAGGTCTTTTCAGTCTTTTTTTATCTAACATAACCTATTCTTCTCAGGTATGATCATCTAACTCCATGACTCCAGTTTTAACAGTATTTTATAAAACACATATTCCTTGAACATTTACACATTTTGTCACATTACTGCCTCAAACCTAATAAATGTTTTTTGGGCTTTTGCCCGATAGACTAAAAGTGCATAGATGTTAAGTGAACAGAGTGTCATGCAAATTTTTTAAAATGTTTTCCAAATAAAAATCTAAAAAGTTTGAGAATTGGATTCTCAATTGAATTTAGGTCAGAACGTTGACTAGGCCATTATAACACACAAACATGTTTTAAGCGCCACACTATTCCATAGTAGTCTAGCTGTATGG